>NC_141875.1:268175237-268326752 GCF_056163025.1 Triticum urartu
AGAGTGTGTGGTCGTTTGGCCGTCGGTTTGTGGATGATACGCCGTGGAGAAGAGTAGCTTGATTCCTAGCTTGGCGCATAGAGTCTTCCAAAAGTAGCTAAGGAACTTGACGTCGCGGTCCGAGACGATCGTCTTGGGCACTCCATGTAGATGCAATATTTCCCTACAAAAGAGAGTAGCAACATTTGAAGCATCGTCTATCTTGTTGCAAGGAATGAAATGTGCCATTTTTGAGAAACGGTCCACAACGACAAATACTAAATCCTTCCCATTTCTAGTCCTAGGAAAACCAAGTACAAACTCCATGCTAATGTCTTACCATGGTTGATATGGAATTGGTAGAGGCATATAAAGGCCATGGGATTGAGCTTTAGACTTAGCTTTGCGACATGTAGAGCATCGGATGGTGAATCGGTTGACGTCATGAAACATCTTGGGCCAATAGTAGTTCTTTGAGAGCGTAGCGAACGTCTTGTCGTATCCAAAATGTCCCATTAAGCCTCCTCCATGAGATTCCTACAAAAGCAACAAACGAAGAGAAGACTCGGGGATGCAAAGTTTGTTAGGTCTCATAAGATAGCCATCTTTGTTGTAATATCGTTCCTAAGAGGTGTGCGTCAAACACTTGGCATAAGGAGTAGCAAAAGTGGGGTCATGCTCATACAAGTCTTTTATATGCTCAAAACCAATGACATCCAATTCAAGTTGAGTAACAAGCATGCATATGCGGGAAAGGGCATCCGCCACAATGTTTTCCTTACCCTTAATGTACTTGATGAGATAAGGAAAAGACTCAATAAATTCACTCCATTTAGCATGAGGTTTGGCCCTTAAGATACATGAGCGTTTCATGATCGGTATGAATGATAAATTCATGAGGGCGAAGATAGTGTTCCCATTCATACAAAACACGGACTAAAGCATAGAGCTCTTTATCATAGATGGGGTAATTGAGTTGCGCGCCAGAGAGTTTCTAAGTAAAGTATGCTATGGGGCGCTTCTCTTGCATTAACACACCTCCTATGGCGCCATTACCGCTAGCATCGCAATGAATCTCAAAGGGTTTGTAAAAGTTGGGTAATGCAAGCACAGGAGAATGAGTAAGAAAATTCTTAAGCTCATTGAAAGCGGTATCTTGGGATGGTCCCCAAACAAAAGGCGCTTTCTTATTGCTCAAAACATCCAAAGGCGAAGCAATGGTGCTGAAATCTTTCACAAAGCGACGATAGAAACCCGCAAGGCCAAGAAAATTATGCACTTGTTGCAAGTTGGTTGGCTGTGGCCAAGTCTTAAGAGCATTGATCTTGGACTCATCAACATGAACACCCTTAGAAGATACAACAAAACCTGAGAAAACGAGCTTGTCAACGCCGAAAAGGCATTTCTCCCTATTAGCATAGAGTTGCTATTGTCGAAGAGTTTGTAAAATGGTTCGGACATGGGTGACATGCTCTTTGAGAGACTAGCTAAAAACAAGGATATCATCGAAGTAGACCACAACAAAAACACCAATATAAGGGCGAAAGACATGATTCATAACACGCATAAAAGTACTCGGTGCTTCCGATAGACCCATAGGCATGACTAACCACTCATACAAGCCAAACTTGGTTTTGAAAGCGGTTTTCCATTCCTCACCCTCCTGTATACGGATTTGATAGTAACCACTTTTAAGATCAATTTTTGAAAAGATAGTGGCACCACTAAGTTCATCAAGCATATCATCAGGGCGTGGAATGGGATACCTATAATGAACGGTGATAGCATTCATAGGTCTACAATCACAGCACATGCGAAAGCTACCATCTCATTTTGGCACAAGAATGACCGGGATGGCACAAGGGCTCAAACTTTCACGCACATGTCCATGGTCTATGAGATGCTTTACTTGCCTTTGTATTTCTTTGGTTTCTTCAAGGTTGACATGGTAGGGAGCTTTGTTCGGTGGCGGTGGTCCGGGGATGAGGTCGATGCGGTGCTCGATGCCTCGTAGTGGAGGTAGTCCTGGAGGTAGCTCGTCGGGGAAAACATCTTGAAATTATTACAAAAGAGAAGACAACAGTAGAGGAAGAATGTGAGAGGTGTTAGCTTGTGGTGCATTGTCCTTGTACAAAAGGACGTAGTGTAGGAAACTAGATTGGTTCTCATACACTCCTCTTATCTCACTTATTGTGGCAAATAGGACTAAGTTCTTTTTTTCGCTCATCGTGGAGGTGTTCAATTTGGGCTTGTGGCGCTCACTCTCTTTTTGGTGGCTCGCTCTCTCACTATTATCTCCATGATGGGTGGCTTGCTTGTCGGCGATCACTTGGCTTGGAGACATGGGACGAAGTACGTACTCCTTTCCTTTCATCTTGAAGATGTAGTGGTTCATGTGGCCGTTGTGGATGACTCCTCTATCAAATTTCCATGGGCGTCCAAGGAGGAGTTGGCAAACGGTCATTGGAACGATGTTGCACTCCAAAGTGTCATCATAAGCGCCAATTTTGAAGGACACTTGTACTCGATGCTCGACTTGGATAGTTCCGGAGTCGCTAAGCCATTGAACTTTGTATGGATGTGGGTGCTTCGTCTTGGGCAATTGGAGCTTGGAGCAAAGTTCTTCGCTCGCGAGATTATGACAACTCCCTCCATCGATGATGACCTTGACGGATCTTCCATTGATGTCGGCCTTGGTGTGAAAGATATGGCATCTTTGGTCTTCTTCTTGGTGATGTTGGAGAGTCAAGACCTTGGAGACAACAAGAGCGGGACTTGAATCTTCATCACAAAAGACTTGCTCCTCTTCATCGTTCACTTGTCGGTGCATGGCGACTTGCTCAAGAGCGTCCATTTCTCCTTCACTCATTGAGTCGTAGGTTCCGTCATCATTTAGGATCATGGTCCGCTTGTTGGTGCACTCATAGGACTTGTCGCCTCGGCCTCCTCATGTGAAGCATTTTAAGGAACTCGTCTTGAGGGTCTCATCGGTTGGAGTGGATGATGATGAAGCTCTCAGCTTGAAAGTGCTCGTAGTAGGAGGGTGACTTGGAGTTGATGAAGCTTTCTTAGAACTTGACTTGTCAATGGTGCTTGTAGAAGGCTTGGTAAACGGTGTCGGGGTCGTTGAAGCTTGGTTGTTGGAGAAGCCGTATGACTTGGATGAGAACTTGGCATACCTGAAATCTTCTTACACTTGATGTTCCGCTTTTGTAGCTTGATGCACTAGCTCGATGAGGTTTGAGCATGGTTGGAAGTCGGCGATCTTCTTGATAGGATGGTTGAGTCCATTCAAGAAACATGCCATTGTTTTCTCATCATCTTCTGTGACATTGGCTCGTATCATGGCAATCTCCATCTCCTTGTAGTACTCTTCAACGCTCTTGGTTCCTTTGAGTAGTTGGAGTTTCTTCAAGAGGTCGCGGTTGTAGTAGGTAGGCAGAAAGCGTGCTCTCATGAAATCCTTCATTTGCGCCCAAGTAGTGATGGGTGGTTCACCTCTGGCCTCTCGGCACTTAATGACTTGTTCCCACCAAATGAGGACATAGTCTTGGAACTCAAGGGATGCCATCGCGATCTTCTTCTCTTCTTCATAATTGTGAAAACGGAAGATTTTGTCAACCTTCAATGCCCATGATAGGTACTCTTCGGGATCGTTGCTTCCGTTGAACTTGGGCATGGTGAACTTGAGCTTTCCGTAGCGTTGCTCTTCATTGTGTTGGGGTCGGGTATGATGACGCCCGTGTTGTAGATGATTGTCAAGCTCGTGTCACTCTAGTGAGGAGGGTTGTCAACCTCATGTTGCTCTTGTCGTGGAGGGTTTCTATTGTCGTCATGCTCTTGATGAACTTGCTGTTCTTGGCGAGCTTGTGGAGGAGCTTGTCGAGCTCGAGGAGGAACTCGACGATGCACGTGAGCTTGAAATATTGGTTCTTGAATTTCTTCGCGAAGTGCTTCTTCATGTTCACGAGCTTGTTGGCCTTGGTTGGCTACAACTCGACTTGAATCTTGGAGGGCTTGTCGTGCCTCAAGTGCATGAGCTTCACAGAGTTGTTGTTCTTGGCGTTGTGCCTCGGCATCTTGTGCATCTTGGTGTATACATGCGCGCTCTTCCTCTTCATGTTGGCGTTGACGTTGCCGTTCTTGTGCTGGCGCAAAGGCCTCTTAGGTTTGACGTTGTCGGCGCTCTTGAGAGTCGGTGTCGTGTAGAGGATTGAGGCTTGCTTGACGACCGTTGCGCGCGGCACGACGTAGAGTGTTCGATGTCGGTGTACTTGAGCCAGAGAGGATGAAGTCGGAGAGTCGACTTGAGAGAGTCCTTCTTGATGAAGACGAAGTGGAAGAAGAGCGGTTGAGCAACAAAGCGCGAATTTCGTCCATCCTTGCGTCATTCTCTTGCTTGTGATCGTCGAGCTGGTTGTCGAGGTAGTCCCTTGTACGTTGCTCGGAGAGTCGCAAGTCGGCGGTGAGGTTGTCGATGCATTCACTCATGGCTTGTTTCTCTTGATGCAAAGCGCGTTGTGCACCAAAGAGGTGGCTCTTGCTGACGTAGGAGTTCATGTCGTCCTCATGCTCAATGAAGAGTGGGTTGGTAGAAGTACTTGGCCTATCCATCATTCCAAGATACACAATGTGAGTGGTAGAAAGAGAATAACGGATACCAAATGTACCTTGGATGAAGTTGAAAGTGGATCAATGATCACTCCAATGTGTACAAGGAAATAGCACAATTGGTACCAATTCTTGTCGGTTTCTCACACCTACACAAGTAAAAGCTTATGGTGGAGCTTGGTTAGGAAGGTGGCACAAAATTTTAATGCAATTGTAAGTGAGCTTCAATAATGTTGGAAAAGATTCGAAAGATTGCAATGTAACAAGTAGACCAAGCAATCTAGTGTACACGGAAACACATAATCAAAGAGATAAGTGGGGTTGGGCAACCATGGATGAGCCAAAATGTGGAATCCACAAAAATGCTCTTGTTGCAGAACAATAGAGAGACGCTAGCACGATTGCACAATAGGCGGATACAAAGACTTGTGCACAACCTACTAAGCAAAAATGCAACGACTTCTATCCCATGTATGCTCTATGCAAGGTGTTTCTATGCGATGATCCAAGATGATCGAGTATGACAATCTTAATGTTGTATGATGCTATGGTTCTTGCTTAAAAGCTCTTTGCTTATCTTTCCTTTTTGCTTAAAAGCTCTTTTCTTATCATTCCTTTTTGCTTAAAAGCTTGTTTCGCTCCTTGATGTTTGAGCTCTTTTCTCATGCAATGATTGACGAACCAAGATAGCAATTGTGTATGCGATGACAACCTTGTGACACAAGAGACGATACCAAGATATGCAACAATAATGTATGTATGCTATGGGAAGTATGATCACTAATGTGCGCAAGTCTCGTTGCCGGCAATACTCAACGGCTAGTCTCGATGGGTAAGCAACGCAAAGGAGTAAGGCTATGATGGCTATCAATGTAATGGCAAGAATGATGTATCATGATACCAAGACGAGGTTACCGTTCTTGCTTACGGTATGGTGTCAAAATGGAGGACCGAATACCAAGATGTAGTCGAGGTGGTCGTTGTTGATGACGCGTCCGTGGTGAAGATGAGCGGTGGTGATGTTGATGTCGAACCGTACCTAGATAGCCGAAACACAAAAGGATACGAAACCGCAACTCAAATTCTCAAAGCTCGAAGTGGCAACACGTGTCGGAGGGTGAAACGGGTAAACAATGGTGGTGGTATGCGGAAATGGTGATGGTGAATAGGTGGTAGGAGTGCGTATGCGGAAATGTGGGGCGGTGGTGGTGACTAAACTAAAGAATAAAAATTCAGTTCTGTCAGGGTTCGTCGGACGACCGGGCTGGGCCGGTCGTCCGGTCGTCGGACGTCTAGTAGGGGTCGGACGTCCAGTGCCTGGGCGAATTTTGGGTACGGGATGAACAGCTAGGGTTCATGGTGGAGAAGTGGAAATTCATCGAATCCGGAGGATTTTGTGGATTGAAAGGTTGGAGACAAGGGGGAAAAGCTAGATCCACTCAAAAAAGCAAATCCACAGATCAAATCCAACAAAATTTCAACGCACCAACAAATCACAAAAAAATTGGGGATATTTTTATGGGAAATTTTGAATTAGGGACAAAAACAATAGAAACTAGGCTAGCAACACAATGGGGAGGCTCTGAAATCGTGATCAACGTGGCTCATGATACCAAGATGATGTAGGGTGGAACCCTAATCGGCCGATCTTTCACGAAAGGAGCGGATCCCGCAATGAACATGAAGAATACGAGGAGGGAAACGAGGGAAAACACGTGGAAACACAAGAGGAGACACTAAAACAACAAGAATCATTACACAAGTGCTAGATCCTCGAAACACAATAGGAGATACAAGATCCAAGGTTAACAACGGACGATACACGGTATCCGGTTCTTCTCCAAAGGAGGTCTTGAGTTCTTCCCTAAAAGGGGTCTTGAATCCACTTGGGGTATCTTCTCCGGTGGAGGCTCGAATCTCCGAGGAGAAGGTTACCAAGTGGATGAGCAAAGCTCTCACATAAAAAATGAGCTAATCCTTTTCTAACCCTAACTAGGAGGCGGGAGAGGTCTATTTATAGTCTTGGTGCAAATGGGGGGCGGGCCTCAGCCCGCAACTGGACACTGCCAGGTGCCGGATGTCCGCTGGGGACCAGATGTCCGGTGGCTCAGGGGTGGCCGGACGTCCGGTGGCTGCCTGTCATCCGCTCATTCTGGCTCGGATGCTTATGTAGAGGATTTCCGATGGCTGCCGGTCGTCCGGTCTCCTGACGTCCGTTGGCGCCGGTCATCCGCTCGTTTGGCTCGGGTGCAGGGGCACCGGTCGTCTGGTACGGGCCGGACGTCCGCTCACCGGGGCTCGGCTATTGCTTCAGGCTACGGACGTCCGGTTCCGGCCGGTCGTCCGGTGGATGGGATTCCTTCCGCAGATTTCTTCTTCTCCATTTTCAGGTCCATCTTCCTTCTGTTCTTCTTCTTGGTCCATAGCTTCTCCATGATACCTAAGTATGCACAAAGTATCCGTATGAGGTAGTAGCCATGTCTCATGTGCATCAAAGTGGAAATTTGAGAGGAGAGATGTCACCTCGGCAACGCAATTAATGTATTTTTTTGAAGAAAACACAAAGGTCTGTTCTATTTTTCTATGTATGAATAGGAACGCCTTGTCCAACTTATGTTTCCCTTCTAACTATATTATATTTATTTAAATAATTTATATGTTATTCTTATTGTCATCATATATTTAACAGATACTTACATATGCAAGAAAACAATGTCCGAGATCTTATTAACTTATAAAAATAATTTCTTAACGATAAAATCCTGGATTTTCTGGCAACGAAAATCCTGGTGATTGTGTACAAAAGCTTGGTAAGATTTAAGGACCAATGTAATAATAAATCACTTATTATTTAAATATATTTATAACAATATGCTCAGCCCCAGTTTATTTTTTGATAACATTGTTGCGCCTAACCCAACATTATAATTAGAATCAGCCCAGCAAAATCGTGTATATCGAGAAAGTGCAAATGGCCTGTAATTGTTTAGGAAAAAAATAAATGGGCCGCATGGACGCTACATTATTTGTTCACCCAGCCCAGCAGATGGACTGTAATTCTAAATAAAGAGATCAAATTGACTGTAAATTCTAAAAAAATAGGTTGAATACGTGCCACATCTTTGGAGGCTGAAATGTGGGCCAATAGGTCAAAGCCAACGCAAGTCGTTGTCAACTTAGTCAACAAATGATTCTGACATCGTCAGCCATTGGATTTACATCCAACAACCAGCATCCATCTTCAATCTCTCGTCTTCTTCCTCCAGCACCGTTGGGACCACCTGCTCCCGCCTCCTGCTGCTAGCAGCTCTGCTTAGCACGCTTCGCTGTGAAGCGCTACCCCACCATTGGCCAGGCTATCCTTCCACCCCTCCACACCTCCTGTTCTTCACCACCCACTGCCGAACCACACCGCACCAAAACCAGTTAACCCTCGTACACCTCACCGTCTGCGACTCTACTCCCGGGTCTTCCCATCTCCGGCTCGTTGCTGTCCGAGGCCTCGCCGTCATCCACCACCTTGGATGCGCTCGGTGTAGAGTGGTCAACGAACGACATCCATTGGAAGTAGACTGTGCGTGGAAATGCCTCCTTATTACGCGCAAAATAATGATTCCTCCACCTGACAGTTGGGACCCACCGGAAGGGCCTCTGTATTTCACGAAAAAAACGTCCCCCTCGCTGATAGGTCGGACCCACCAGCTATATCTTCGCACGCAAGGTAGTGCCTCATTATTACGCACAAAAAAAATGAATACTCCCCCTGCAAGCTGGGACCCACCATAGTGGGAGGCTGATTTGTGGGCCTACTAAGATGACGGGGATGGAGGGCTTTGTCAACTTAGTCAATATGAACGATTCTAGCTCTAGTGACCGTACGATGTCTATCCAATGTATGTAGTGATTCTTCAACCTCTGGTCTTCTTGCTCCAGCCGCCCAAACAAGCGTCGGCCATGCCGCCTGCTCCTACCTCCCGTGTCCGGCTGTGCTGCTACCGCTGGCCATGCCATCCATGTATACTCACCCACACCTCCTATTATTCTCCGGCGACGACAGCATCACACCACAGCCGAAGTAGTCAACCCACATACTCCCCTCCACGTGGGCATCCACTACCACATCTTCCCCGTCTCTGCGTCGTCCCCTTACTAGGCCTCACTGTCATCCACCGCCCTGGTGCTCTCGGCGCGGCATGGTCAATGTGGTCAAGGAACGACTTCCATCGGAAGAGTACTATACATGGAGAGGCTGACAGCTGGGTCCACGGCCGCAACAAGCAAGTGCCTCCTTATTACGTGAAAAATAATGATTCCTCCACCTGACAGCAGGGACCTGTCAGGACCCCGATTCCAAGCCACATCGATCTAGCTGGTAACACCTCATATCACTTTGCGACCTCATGCACGGTATCCCACGGGTGTTGCCTTACCATGGCCCGGGACCGTTTGCGCCTTTTGGCTCACGTATATGATTGTGTCGCTAGAATCCATATGACAGAGAACCCGGGCCGACATGGCTAGTCGTGAACCCAAAGCGGCACAGACCTATGGAGACAGGCATACATGAATCACATCGAGCATGTCGGTCATCAGCGAGTGATTCCGGGCTGTAGCACTAGGCTAACAGGACTCCGGGGAACCCGGGCTGTAGCAGGCTAGGCAGGACTCCGGAAGTCACCGCGTGACATTTCCCCGAAGGGACAGACATAGGAACGAAGTGAATCACATGCAGGCCAGTCAAGCGTCCTGAGCAGTAGTGCTGGGCTAGCAGGAGCCCGGTGAACCGGGCTATAGCGGACTACTATGGCTCGAGGAACACTATACTACATTTCCCCATATGAAAGGCTGTCAAGGATAAACAACTAGATTGTCAGATCCCACTCATACCAAGCATTTCAATCATACACACAATATGCCCGATATGAGTACATACAACATGGCATCACAACAAAACTCTACAACTCAAGTACTTTATTTCAAGGCCCCAGAGAGCAATACATAACATGTCATACAGATAGGGGTCACATGACCCGACACTCAAGTCATACAATCATACAAGCACATGCGGAAGCAACTAGTTTGAGTACAGACTCTAGAAAGAAAGAAGGCTTCTCGAAGCCTGACTATCTATATAGGGCCCTCCATGGCCAGGATCACCACCTGGGTGGCTAGTCACTCGTCGACATCAAGGTCTACATAAAAACCATCGGAGGGGGCAGTGTTGTCATCTGAAACAATAAATAAGCAAACATGAGTACAAGGTACTCAGCAAGTCTTACATCAGAACCTACTATACATGCTCATTCTCAAGAAGGTGGTGGGGTTATTGCAGCCAGCCAGCACACGAGTAAAATAGTAAGCTATACATGACTCTTGGCTAAGCTATCCTACGGAACTTCTCTAGTAAAATAGTTTTCGCACATGAGTCCACTACTCACCAACACAATACTCCACCGGGGATCCTCCCTCGTCATCCTACGAGAGGGCCATCCTCGGTACTCACACTTATCTTGAGTCTTTTAGTAGTATCCATTAACTTGTCTATGAACTGTATAGGCAACCAAGTAGTCCTTTACCGCGGACGCGGCTATTCGAATAGTTTTATACCCTGCAGGGGTGTACTTCGTCATACACGCTTTCACCACTTACTGCCGTTTACACGACATGTACTCGGCAACCCTCAAGCGGAAGCCCAGCGAGGGTGTCGGCCACGGCCTACCTAAACACTTAATTCTCTAGTCCAGGTTTATCGCCTATCCAGGTTCCATCCGCAGGGAGTCCGGCTGAGGTTTCCACATACGGCCCCGAACGATGTGAACAGGGTCCTGAGACGCCAAACGGGCGCCCCGCATACCCGGCCAAGGTGTATCTACCGCAACATAGCCCACCCCTAGGGTCAGCGCTACGCACGGCCGCCAACACATAACCTACAAACACCAGAAACTATTTGCAACTCCTGGACAGAGTACTAGGGTGATTAAGAAGCCGAGAGGGTCAATTAAGCATCCCAATGCATGGTAGTAGCTGAGTCTTAAAATCACACATACATATCTTAGTTCTTAGGGACGGCCTCAATGAAACAACCCACCATGTACTCCTACATGGCCTCTCATTGATACCTTTACCAAAACATGTTCCACACATCCCTCGCATTACCGACATAATCATTTCACTCTAGCCCATCACCCAGATGAACCAGACCTGACACAACTCTAAGCATAGCAGGCATAGCAAGGTAGGAATCACAAAACATGGCTCAATCAACTCCTACACATGCTAGTGGGTTTCATCTAGTTACTGTGGCAATGACAGGTCATGCAGAGGATAAGGGTTCAACTACCGTAGCATAGAGCAGATTGAAACGTGTTGTCTTAATGCAGTAAACAAGGTCAGAAGCGAGAACATGGGTTTGTATCGGAATGATCAATGGGTTGCTTGCCTGATGGAGTGGTAGTGGAATACTGCCCTTCAGTTGGATACTCGTGAATATCCTCGGAGGCAGAACCTACCACGAAGAACACATCGGAACACAATCAACACATGACGATATGCAACAATATGATGCATGCTATGACATGGCAATATGAATGTGTCTTGGCCTAATGCAAGCTATAATAGAAAGGAATGAACTCATTTGAATCGAAGATTCAAATATTAGCTCATTAAACATGGCCTTAATAGTGCATTTCCTTATTCTGCTTAAACAGCAAGGTAAACTTGTTTTGTCATGCATGAAACCATTACAGATGGATAGATTGAATTTTTTTGATAATTTTTCATATATAAATTATTTCATTTGGAGTTACGGTTGAATTTCTATGATTTTTAGACGTTTTAAACATTTTTTGGAATTTCCTGAATAAAAATAAATCCAGAAAATGCATTACTGCGTCAGCATTACGTCAGGGTGACGTCAGTGGTCAACGGGGACGTCCAGGTCAAACCTGACTGGTGGGTCCCGCGTGTCAGTAGTTAATTAAGCTAATTATCTTTAATTAAAACTAATCTGATTTAGTTAACAGAGGGGGCCCACTTGTCATTGACTCAGGGGAGTCAAACTGGGCCCACCCAGTCCATGTCAGTGGTCAAACCCACCGGTCAACAGGGCTAATCCCGCCAGCGTTGAGTCGCCGGCGAGGCCGTGACGGCGGAGGGCTTCGGAAAACGCCCTCAGGCGACCAAAACAACGGCGGAGATGTGCTACACATAGCTGGGGCTCGCGCGCATCTAGTGGGGCAAGTGGGAGGAGCTGGGGTGGAGCGAGCTCGCCAGAATCGAGCTCATGGTGGCGGCTGGAGTTCGGGCGAGGTTGGTTTCGAGGCTACGGTGCACGGGAGAAGGAGCTGGTGGTGGCTACGGGTTCCTGGTGCTGCGCTGAGCACAACTGTGAGCTTGGCCTCGAGCCACTGTGGCTCTGGCCACGACGGCGCCATGGCCAGCGGCGAGATGGTGTTGGGCTCGAAGAGGGCGGCGACTACACGTCGCAAATGAGCAAGGGGGAGGTGGGGATCGATGGAGAAGCTCACGGGGAGTGCAGCGGTGGTCTTGGGGAGCTCGGGGAAGCAACGGAGCGGGCGCACGGTCGCCGGCGATCTTGGCGGACCGAGGTTGAAGAAGACGGCGATGGTGGTGCTTCAGGGCCTCCGGCGAAGCGTGGCTCGGTGGGGAGGGCGAGGGAGTCGAGGCGGAGCTAATGGGCTCGTCGGAGGGGTGAGGGGATGTCTCAGGCGGCGACTACGGCGATCGGCGGCGAGGTCCGCGCTCGGCCATCACGGGAGAGGATGAGGGAGACGAGGGGGAGAGTGAGGGAGGATGAGAGTGGGACGCGGGGGTTGCGTGGCATCCCTGGGCGTCTCCCGGGCGTCGGCAGAAGCAGGAGGTGGCCGGCGCACGGCGAGCACGCGCCCCTGCCTTCTGGCGCGAGGAGGACGACGACTGGCAGAGCCATTAGGCTGGGCCGAGCCAGGTGGGCTGGCCAGCACAGGTAAGGCCCAGGTGGGCTTCCTTCTCTCTTTTTTTTGATTTTGTTTCTGTTTTCTATTTAACTGCAACTGTTCAGCTTTATTAAAAATACTAAAACGTTTCCAAAAATCCTGAAAA
The DNA here is from genome assembly GCF_056163025.1 of Triticum urartu. Classification (NCBI taxonomy): domain Eukaryota; kingdom Viridiplantae; phylum Streptophyta; class Magnoliopsida; order Poales; family Poaceae; genus Triticum; species Triticum urartu. Next base: position 268,187,928 of record NC_141875.1, read on the forward strand.
TAAATGTGGCCTCTGTTTAGATTATTTCCAACAGCAAACATTTATTCCCAGAATTATTTGAGCATTTAAATTATTTTATAGCATTTAAATGCCCAAATTCAAATACTTATGATTTAATTCAATGACCTTCTGTTGACCTAGAAAATTGTGCACCAATTTTGCCAGAGGTTCTAACCTAAGACAAAGAGGGTGAACTTTTTAGAAGGGCATTTCAGGTTCATTGAAAATAATTATAGTAAACCCTAGTTGTTTCCGGGGGGTGTTGGGGGTTCTGTCTTCCCCAATTCAAATTTAAGAAGAATTTAAACATGATGCACATTCTAATGCTTGAACTAGCTAGGGTGTGACAACTCACCCCCACTCAAAAGAATCTCGTCCCGAGATTTAGGATCCTCTGGAAAGAAGGTGGGGTACTCGAGTCGAAGGCGATCCTCCCTTTCCCAAGTGGCTTCTTTATCGGAGTGGTGTGACCTTTGAACCTTGAGAAACTTGATATTATGACGTCGAGTGGTACGCTCGGCTTGATCAAGGATACGAACGGGATATTCCCGATAAGAGAGATTATCTTGTAGATCAAGCGTTTCGTGGTCCACTCCACAGATAGGATCCGTGAAGCAACGCCTGAGTTGTCAAACGTGGAAGACATCGTGAACTCTGGAAAGATGCGGAGGTAGTTCCAATTGGTAGGCAACTTCTCCTCGTTCGGCAAGAATGCGAAAGGGTCCAATGTAACGAGGAGCCAATTTGCCTTTGATACCGAAACGATGGGTTCCCTTTAATGGAGTAACCCGAAGGTAAGCCTTCTCGTCGACTTCATAAGTCATAGGCTTATGTTTACGATCATATTGACTCTTTTGACGAGATTGGGCTGTTTTCAATTTCTCACGAATAACGCGAACCTACTCTTCTGCTTCCTGAATCATATCCGGGCCAAAGAGTTGTCTTTCCCCGGTTTCTGACCAGTTAAGAGGCGTTCGACATTTTCATCCATAGAGAACTTCGAAAGGAGCTTTGCCCAAGCTAGCTTGATAACTATTGTTATAAGCAAACTCCGCGAATGGAAGGCATTTCTCCCAACTCATTCCGAACGAGATAACAGAAGCTCGGAGCATATCTTCCAGAATTTGATTGACTCGCTCTACTTGACCACTTGATTGAGGGTGGAAGGCAGTACTAAAAGAGAGACGAGTTCCCATAGCATTTTGGAAACTTTCCCAAAATCGAGAGGTGAAGAGACTCCCACGGTCTGAGTTAATTTCCAATGGGACACCATGAAGGGTCACTATTCGGGAGATGTATAAATCAGCTAGCTGGCTAGCGGTGATACTCTCACGAACAGGTAGAAAGTGGGATACTTTGGAAAGTCGGTCGATCATGACGAAGATGGCCTTATTCCCTCTCTTGGTCCTGGGAAACCCAGTGATGAAATCCATACTGATTTTATCCCATTTCCATTCAGGAATAGCCAAAGGTTGAAGCGTGCCAGCAGGCCGTTGGTGCTCTGCTTTAACACGACGACAGACGTCGCAGCTAGCAATGTATTGAGAGATTTCTCTCTTCATCCTAGTCCACCAAAACCTTTGGCGTGGGTCTTTATACATTTCAGTACTACCGGGATGAATGGTGAGAGGGGATTCATGAGCTTCCTTAAGGATCAACTGGCGCAGATGTTGTTTCTTGGGAACCACCAGACGGTTCTCAAAGAAGACAGCACCTCGCTCATCCATGGAGAAACATTTAGCAACTCCGCTAGCAATGTTTTCCTTAATCTGGGATATGCCCTTGTCATACCGCTGGGCGGTTATGATTTGATCCATAAGGGTAGGTTTCGCCACCAGGGTGGATAGGAATCCTCGAGGAACAATGTGAAGATTTAGCTTACTAAATTCCTCATGGAGAAGTGGTTGACTTTGTTGTAACATCAGGTTGTTACAATAGGACTTACAGCTTAGCGCATCAGCCATGACATTGGCTTTGCCCGGGGTGTAAGTTGTTCCTAAGTCGTAGTCCGAGATCAACTCAACCCAACGTCTTTGACTGAGATTCAAATCTGGTTGGGTGAAGATATATTTCAAGCTTTGTTGATCGGTGAAGATCTCGCAACGATTACCGAGAAGGTAATGTCGCCATGTTTTAAGTGCATGGACTACAGCTGCAAGCTCTAGATCATGTGTGGGATAATTTTCCTCATGTGGGTGTAATTGCCGTGAAGCATAGGAAATTACCTGACGATCTTGCATGAGTATGCAACCTAGTCCTTGTCACGAGGCGTTGCAATAGATAATAATGTCCTTGGAGAAATCTGGTGGTACCAGTACGGGAGCAGATGTCAGGCGTCTTTTCAGTTCCTGAAAGCTGAGCTCGCACTATGGAGTCCACTCGAAATTTTTATCTTTCTTGAGGAGTTTAGTTAGAGGTTTAGCAACTTTCGAGAAATTTTCGACGAAGGGGCGGCAATAGCTCGCTAAGCCAAGGAAACTCCGAACTTGCTTGACCGTCTCAGGTGGAGTCCAATCAAGGACGACTTGAACTCGCTCGGGATTGACAGCAATACCCTTACCAGAGATTACATGGCCTAGATAGGTTACTTCTGGCAACCAAAATTCACACTTGGAGAATTTGGCACAAAGGCGATGCTCTTGAAGTTTCATCAATACCAGCCTTAGATGTTCGGCATGTTCCTCTTCATTCTTGGAGTAGATGAGTATGTCATCGAGATATACTACGACGAATTTATCTAAGTACTCCATGAAGACCGAGTTCATTAACCGAGAGAAGGTGGCTGGGGCAATTGTTAAACCGAAGGACATGACGGTGTACTCGTATTGGCCATAACGAGTAACAAAGGCCGTTTTGGGAATGTCCCCGTTTCTAATTTTGATTTGATGGTAGCCCTACCTCAAATCCATCTTGGAAAAGACTGAGGATCCAGCGAGCTGATCATACAGATCGTTGATCCTGGGAAGCGGATATTTGTTCTTGATGGTGAACAAATTGACAGGTCGGTAATCCACAACCATTCGATCCGTTCCATCCTTCTTCTTAACGAAGAGGATGGGGCAAGCCCAAGGAGAGGAACTAGGACGGATGAAACCCTTTTTCAAGGACTCATCAAGTTGGTTCTTAAGCTCGGCTAGTTCTAAGGGTGCCATCTTGTAGGGTCTTCTAGAAATTGGAACGGTTCCTGGAACAAGGTCTATCACAAACTCGACATCCCTGTCAGGTGGAACACCTGGCAGTTCTTCTGGAAAGACATCCGGAAAGTCTTGAACTACCGGAACATCCTCAAGGTCTGGAAGAGGGTTGGCATTTAGGGAGCAAAGCTGGCGCTTGGCCACTCGAGTTAAGACATTAACTGTCTTGCCCCACGGGTGAGTAAGTTGAACGGTTCTAGTGGAACAATCAATATTAGCATAATGAGCTGACATCCAGTCCATACCCAAGATGATGTTTATGTCCGAGGACTTGAGAGCTATTAAGGATGCAAGGAAGACATGTCTATCAACAAGAATTTCGTTCCCATGGCTTACTTTAGAAGTTTGCCATCTAGAGCCAGGGGTTTGAATTTCCATGGTAGAGGGCATGTCACAGAATGTCGTGTTATGCAATCGAGCATAGTTCTTGGATATGAATGAATGAGATGCTCCAGTATCGAAAAGAACAGATGCCGGATGGCAGTTAACAAGGAGCGTACCAAGGACGACGTTAAGATCCTCATGAGCCTCCTCGGCTGAAACATAGTTGACATGGCCATGTGTGGTGGTGGCCGGCTTGGCATAGAAAGTCTTTCCCGCTGGCTTACCACGGCCAACGGACTTTCCAGTTTGATTGGGGTTGTTGTTCTGGGGACACTCTCGGCTATAGTGACCCGGCTCTCCACACTTGAAGCATGTCACCACATTGGGGCGTGGAGCAGCATTAGCAGCGGGGCCACCATAGGGCTTGGGCGGTGCAAATTGCTGGTTGGGACGAGGCACCTCAAAGGATGGCCTCGGGATGAACCTGGGTGGCAGTGCCGTGCTTGGGATCCACACCCAGCGCTTCTGAGCTCAAGAACCGGATGAAAAGCCAAAATCACGGGAGTGCTTGCGTGAAGTGTCATAATCAGTCTGGCCTGTCTCAGCGCTGATGGCTTTATTGACCAACTTTTGAAAGGATGTGCACTCGTGCAGACGGATATCGCGGCGAAGCTCAGGGCTAAGTCCCTTGCGGAACCTTGCCTGCTTCTTGGCGTCAGTAGATACCTCTTCAGGGGCATAACGTGCCAGATTCCCAAATTCATGACTATAAGCATCCACAGTCAGTCTTCCTTGGGTGAAGTTGCAGAACTCCTCCCTCTTGCGATCCTTGAGACCTTCCGGAATGTGATGCTCATGGAAAGCCTCACTGAATTCAGCCCAAGTAGTGATTTGGCCGACCGGGCGCATAGCTTCGAAGTTTTCCCACCAAAGGCTAGCAGGGCCTTCGAGGTGATAGGCAGCATAAGTAACCTTGTCAGGTTCGGCTACGTTGGCAGAACGTAGCTTGTGGGTGATGTTGCGAAGCCAGTCATCCGCGTCGAGGGGTTCGACGGAATGGTTGAACTTTGGTGGGTACAGCTTGATAAAGTCATTGATTGACACCAAGTCATTTCGTGGGGGGCGTGCAGTGTTCTGCTCAATCCGCTCCAGCAGGCGGTTAGTCTCACACTTGTTTTTTTCTGCTTCCAGCATCACTTCGGGCAGAGAAGGCGGGTGAGGCAGATTTTCACCTCTAGCTGCCCTGGCTTCCCCCTGCTCCGGGGCAGCAGGGTTGCTGCGGGTGTTGACCATCCTAGGAGAAAACAAGACAACGGTTTAGACAAAGATGGCTCAAACTTAGCAAGGGAGTGCAGAATGTAATGGATAACATGGAATGCAGAGATGTTCATCCGTATGTCATGGTAATATAAAACTTCCATATATATACCAACGGTCATACACATCATGCATAGTTTAGTACAAACCCAGGGTACAGTACAAGTATGATGAAAGACGTTACATCTCATCGGAGGAATTCCAAGCTCCTATACATTATTTGTCTACACCTCCAGAATCTATTACATGCAAAGTCATATTCCACAAGTCACACGGGACAGTGGAGATACAACTACTACAATACTAGTGGTACTACTACTAACTCAGACAGCTCCGTAGTAGTCCTCATAGAAGTCACCTCCATAGCCTGGAAGTTCAACGTGACCATCCGGGAACAGACAGTCCTGAGGAGCCTGTGGACCATAGGGGCTAGGATGAGGTCTTGGACCAACAAACGGTGGCCTGCGGGGACCACAGGGTGGGGTGATGCCTCCCACATCACGCCAGTCCACCATGTCTAGCAGAGCTGATCTCACAGGATACAGATCCCTTGTATCCATACATCCAGCTTGCCCGCTGGTGCAAACCGAGTCAATGTGGCCCAATGATCAGCACGGGTATTGAAAAGCTCCAGCCTCAAGGCCTGATTCTCTCGGTCCTTATCTTCGAGCATCTCGGCAGTGGTACGAGTTAATGAGTCCTCCTGAGTGGAGTCAGCATAGATAGCCTGAAGATACCCTTGCGCTCCCGGAAGTGAAGCTGGCATGTAACGGAAGTCGGTGTTCCGAAGCAGGCTAGTTCGGACTCGCATGATGGTCATCATGGAATAGGCAGCATCCTGCACAGCCATCTCAAAAGTAACCCCGAGTCCATAGGAACAGTGAAGGGGCTCGGTAGATCTAGGATAAGAAGGAAATATCCTGACGGTGCAGAAATACTGGCTTTGATTAAAGTCGCGGAACTGCTCTTCGACGGTGTATTCGGGATACCAATGGTAACCCGTCTCGATCATGACCCGGACTAACATAGCAGTATGACCGGGCACGTCGAGGCACCGGGTCAGGCGAACCACTTGGTTTTGAGCATGGTTGGCCATCTGAAAGCACAACCACAATGCAAAGACATTAGAATTTCCAGGGAAAATTGGACAACATAACAGCTGTAAATGCTCAGAAAAAGAATTGAGACATCCACAACAGTTCATAATACCACTCAACAACATTATATCAAGGTTCTGATCCAATTAGCAACATACTAGGAATAGTAGAAACTGAACTAGGACTTGTAACAATAATCCTATAAGCTACTACGGATTAGTAACACGTGAACCTGATAGAAGAAGAGAGCCTAGTCCTTAACCCACGTTGAATGAGAAGAGAATGACTCAGATCAGAGGCATAGGGTAAAGGAGTAAAAGAGCCTTACGTTCCATTCCACAATCAATTCCCCTACATATAACTAAAGCATTTCTAGACTCGACATCGACCAGTTTGGCTCAACGAACCTACAGGCAGTCCGGCTCTGATGCCAACGTTGTCAGGACCCCGATTCCAAGCCACATCGATCTACCTGGTAACACCTCATATCACTTTGCTACCTCACGCATGGTATCCCACGGGTGTTGCCTTACCATGGCCCGGGACCGTTTGCGCCTTTTGGCTCACGTATATGATAGTGTCGCTAGCATCCATGTGACAGAGAACCCGGGCCGACATGGCTAGTCATGAACCCAAAGCGGCACAGGCCTATGGAGACAGGCATACATGAATCACATCGAGCATGTCGGTCATCAGCGAGTGATTCTGGGCTGTAGCACTGGGCTAACAGGACTCCGGGGAACCCGGGCTGTAGCAGGCTAGGCAGGACTCCGGAAGTCACCGCGTGACATTTCCCCGAAGGGACAGACATAGGAACGAAGTGAATCACATGCCGGCCAATCAAGCGTCCTGAGCAGTAGTGCTGGGCTAGCAGGACTCCGGTGAACCGGGCTGTAGCGGACTACTATGGCTCGAGGAACACTAGACTACATTTCCCCATATGAAAGGCTGTCCAGGATAAACAACTAGATTGTCGGATCCCACTCATACCAAGCATTTCAATCATACACACAATATGCCCGATATGAGTACATACAACATGGCATCACAACAAAACTCTACAACTCAAGTACTTTATTTAAAAGCTCCAGAGAGCCATACATAACATGTCATACAGATAGGGGTCACATTACCCGACACTCAAGTCATACAATCATACAAGCACATGCGGAAGAAACTAGTTTGAGTACAGACTCTAGAAAGAAAGAAGGCTTCTCGAAGCCTGTCTATCTATATAGGGCCCTCCATGGCCAGGATCACCACCTGGGTGGCTAGTCACTCGTCGACATCAAGGTCTACATAAAACCCATCGGAGGGCAGTGTTGTCGTCTGAAACAATAAATAAGCAAACATGAGTACAAGGTACTCAGCAAGTCTTACATCAGAACCAACTATACATGCTCATTCTCAAGAAGGTGGTGGGGTTATTGCAGCAAGCCAGCTTTGACTCTTGGCTAAGCTATCCTACGGAACTTCTCTAGTAAAATAGTTTTCGCACACGAGTCCACTACTCACCAACACAATACTCCACCGGGGATCCTCCCTCGTCATCCTACGAGAGGGCCATCCTCGGTACTCACACTTATCTTGAGTCTTTTAGTAGTATCCATTAACTTGTCTATGAACTGTATAGGCAACCAAGTAGTCCTTTACCGCGGACGCGGCTATTCGAATAGTTTTATACCCTGCAGGGGTGTACTTCGTCATACACGCTTTCACCACTTACCACCGTTTACACGACATGTACTCGGCAACCTTCAAGCGGAAGCCCAGCGAGGGTGTCGGCCATGGCCTACCTAAACACTTAAGTCTCTAGTCCAGGTTTATCGCCTATCCAGGTTCCATCCGTAGGGAGTCCGCCCGAGGTTTCCACATACGGCCCCGAACGATGTGAACAGGGTCCCGAGACGCCAAACGGGCGCCCGGCATACCCGGCCACGGTGTATCTACCGCAACATAGCCCACCCCTAGGGTCAGCGCTACGCACGGCCACCAACACATAACCTACAAACACCAGAAACTATTTGCAACTCCTGGACAGAGTACTAGGGTGATTAAGAAGCCGAGAGGGTCAATTAAGGATCCCAATGCATGGTAGTAGCTGAATCTTAAAATCACACATACAGATCTCAGTTCTTAGGGACGGCCTCAATGAAACAACCCACCATGTACTCCTACATGGCCTCTCATCGATACCTTTACCAAAACATGTTCCACACATCCCTCGCATTACCGACATAATCATTTCACTCTAGCCCATCACCCAGATGAACCAGACCTGACACAACTCTAAGCATAGCAGGCATAGCAAGGTAGGAATCACAAAACATGGCTCAATCAACTCCTACACATGCTAGTGGGTTTCATCTAGTTACTGTGGCAATGACAGGTCATGCAAAGGATAAGGGTTCAACTACCGTAGCACACAGCAGTTTAAAACGTGTTGTCTTAATGAAGTAAACAAGGGCAGAAGCGAGAACATGGGTTTGTATCGGAATGATCAATGGGTTGCTTGCCTGATGGAGTGGTAGTGGAATACTGCCCTTCAGTTGGATACTCGTGAATATCCTCGGAGGCAGAACCTACCACGAAGAACGCATCGGAACACAATCAACACATGACGATATGCAACAATATGATGCATGCTATGACATGGCAATATGAATGTGTCTTGGCCTAATGCAAGCTATAACAGAAAGGAATGAACTCATTTGAATCAAAGATTCAAATATTAGCTCATTAAACATGGCCTTAATAGTGCATTTCCTTATTCTGCTTAAACAACAAGGTGAACTTGTTTTGTCATGCATGAAACCATTACAGATGGATAGATTGAATTTTTTTGATAATTTTTCATATATAAATTATTTCACTTGGAGTTACGGTTGAATTTCTATGATTTTAGAAGTTTTAAACATTTTCTGGAATTTCCTAAATAAAAATAAATCCAGAAAATGCATTACTGCGTCAGCATTACGTCAGGGTGACGTCAGTGGTCAACGGGGACGTCCAGGTCAAACCTGACTGGTGGGTCCCGCGTGTCAGTAGTTAATTCAGCTAATTATCTTTAATGAAAACTAATCTAATTTAGTTAACAGAGGGGGCCCACTTGTCATTGACTCAGGGGAGTCAAACTGGGCCCACCCAGTCCACGTCAGTGGTCAAACCCACTGGTCAACAGAGCTAATCCCGCCGGCGTTGAGTCGCCGGCGAGGCCGAGACGGCAGAGGGCTTCGGAAAAGGCCCTCAGGCGACCAAAACGACGGCGGAGATGTGCTACACGTAGCTGGGGCTCGCGCGCATCTAGTGGGGCAAGTGGGAGGAGCTGGGGTGGAGCGAGCTCGCCAGAATCGAGCTCGTGGTGGCGGCCGGAGTTCGGGCGAGGTTGGTTTCGAGGCTACGGTGCACGGGAAAAGGAGCTGGTGGTGGCTACGGGTTCCTGGTGCTGCGCTGAGCACAAATGCGAGGTTGGCCTGGAGCCACTGTGGCTCTGGCCACGACGGCGCCATGGCCGGCGGCGAGATGCTCTCGGGCTCGAAGAGGGCGGCGACTACATGGCGCAAATGAGCAAGGGGGAGGTGGGGATCGAAGGAGAAGCTCACGGGGAGTGCAGCGGTGGTCTTAGGGAGCTCGGGGAAGAAACGGAGCGGGCGCACGGTCACCGGCGATCTCGGCGGACCGAGGTTGAAGAAGATGGTGATGGCAGTGCTGCAGGGCCTCCGGCGAAGCGTGGCTCGGTGGGGAGGGCGAGGGAGTCGAGGCGGAGCTAATGGGCTCGTCGGAGGGGCGAGGGGATGTCTCTGGCGGCGACTACGGCGATCGGCGGCGAGGTCCGCGCTCGGCCATCGTGGGAGAGGATGAGGGAGACGAGGGGGAGAGTGAGGGAGGATGAGAGGGGGATGTGGGGGTCGCGTGGCATCCCTGGGCGTCTCCCGGGCGTCGGCAGAAGCAGGAGGTGGCCGGCGCGTGGCCGGCGCGCGGCGAGCACGCGCCCCTGCCTTCTGGCGCGAGGAGGACGACGACTGGCAGAGCCAGTAGGCTGGGCCGAGCCAGGTGGGCTGGCCAGCACAAGTAAGGCCCAGGTGGGCTTCCTTCTCTCTTTTTTTGATTTTGTTTCTGTTTTCTATTTAACTGCAACTGTTTAGCTTTATTAAAAATACTAAAACGTTTCCAAAAATCCTGAAAATAAATGTGGCCTCTGTTTAGATTATTTCCAACAGGAAACATTTATTCCCAGAATTATTTGAGCATTTAAATTATTTTATAGCATTTAAATTCCCAAATTAAAATACTTATGATTTAATTCAATGACCTTCTGTTGACCTAGAAAATTGTGCACCAATTTTGCCAGAGGTTCTAACCTAAGACAAATAGGGTGAACTTTTTAGAAGGGCATTTCAGGTTCATTGAAAATAATTTTAGTAAACCCTAGTTGTTTCCAGGGGGGTGTTGGGGGTTCTGTCTTCCCCAACTCAAATTTAAGAAGAATTTAAACATGATGCACATTCTAATGCTTGAACTAGCTAGGGTGTGATAGGACCCACCGGACGGGCCAACGTATTTCGTGAAAAAACGTTTCCCCCTGACTGCTAGGATGCAGTAGCTATATCTTCGCACGCAAGGAAGTGCGTCCATATTATGGGAAAAAATATTCACCCCCTGACTGCTAGGACCCACCAGCTACATCTTCGCACGGAAGGAAGTGCCTGACAATCGGGACCCACCTGGTCGAAGCATATGTAGCATTGTCATTCTGGTTGCGAACGTGTACATACATACGATCAGTCTGTCTGCAGGCTGCAGCGATGAATCATGGCCGTGTAAGAAAGGGCACGTGTCGTAGTAGAGGCGCGCATGTGTCGTAGTAGAGGCATGCACGTAGCATGTACACGTACGTACAACGGCCAGGGTGCAAGAAAGAAAATACGGCCATGTATGTACATACGGGCGGGGTCTCGAACGCCTACTCGCGCATATGTACGGCCAGGGCTCGCGTACATGGCTGGGTCGGAACGGAGAAACATCGTCATCATCATGTTCATGGGGAAGCAACGGAATGCGTCGTGTTCATCAGGAGGCAACAGAACGCGTGTTGTTCATCGGGAGCCAACCGGCTTGGACGGAACAGCCGATCGAAATGAGGCCAGGCATACCGCAGAACGAACGAAACGGCCTTGTCTTCGACCGGCCACGGTCAAAATGGGATCTTGTTCATCGGGAGGGGTCTGGCATACCACAGAACGGTCGAAACGGGGTCTTGTTGATCGGGAGGGGTGTGGCATACCGCAAAACAGAGGAAACGGACTTGTGTTGGAGTGCTACGGTCGAAACGAGGGTCCTGTTCATCGGGAGGGGTGTGGCGTACCGCAAAACGGGACTCCATGGGATATTGTTCATCTCCATCGTCGACCTCCTCCAGCCTCCACGGGCTACTGTTCATCCACCGTCGACCTCCTGCAGCCTCCACCTGCGATTGTTCATCCACGGACTCCTGTTTATCCAGCCTCCACCGCGCACTCCTCCACCGGCTACTGTTCAACCAGCCCTCTCCACGGGGTCCTGTTCAACCACCCCTCCATGGGCTACTGTCCATCCAGCCCTCCACCGGCTACTTTTCATCCAGCCCTCCATGGGGTCGTCCTGTTCATCCAGCCCTCCACGGGGTCCTCTTCATCCAACCCTCCATTGGGTCCTATTCATCCACCGGCTCGATGGATCGGGGTATTGTTCATCCAGCGGCAACGGCCTCTACTACCATGGGGTCCTGTTCATCCAACCCCCCATTGGGAACTGTTCATCCACACCCCCAACAATGCTCACTATTCATCCAGAGGCAGCATCGATCGGCTTGAGTTAGCAGTAGTAGCAAAGGAATCACTCAGGTTGAGTTAAACAGCAAGGGATCGATCGATCGCTCGAGTTCAGTAACGCATAGCCTGTAGTGCAATCGCCCGGGTTCATTTAGAGCCCAATGCCTCGCTTGGGTTCAGTTAGAGTGCAACACCTCGCACACATGCGCGTACATACGAGAGAAACATGCATCGCTCGGCCCCCGACCACCCACCATAACCGAGAACTCCCTGATATTTTCTTCGCCCTCGCTTCTACCACGGTTTTCTTCATCATCGACGGCCCAAAGAATATCATGCACCTGCGTCTCCGGCCCGCCCAGGACGAAAAGCCCATTTTTTGTCATGATTTTTTGTCATAGAAGTAGGACCCCACCACATCTATGATGATACCGGGTTTTGTCATAATTATCGTCATAGAAGTGTCATAAGTATGACAGGAAGAAATTTTGTTCGGCCCAAAATGTCACGGATGTGCATTTTTTTGTAGTGGGGGAATGAGTCCACACTAGTAGGTTAACACAAATACACTAGGAGCATGCATGAAGAGGGGTGCTGAGATGAGCATGGATGAAGAGGAAACAAGTATATTGATATGAGAATGCAACCAAACACACCCACACGCTTTGTGCTACAATGATTGATCTGCATCGTCTGAGTTTCATCCAACGGTCATGTTGCGCAGAGACATGTCCATGAAGAGGACGCCTAAACACCACCAAAGTCCCTCTACTTCTCGAGGCGCACGACATTAGTGATGCAGGGTACCACCGCCCACAGAACCCACTCCCGGTTGATGGGAGCCAACTCGTCAAAGACAGCGTCCAGTGGCACGAATGGATTCCGGTGACGAAGCCCTGAGAGGATTCGCCCGGCAATGGCGCCGGCCGCTAACAACCCCCCCTTGTCTAGCTCCGCCCCTACCATCACATGGAGATGGCTCAGCTCCTCAAATATATAGGTGAAGAAGGAGACCAGGTCAGGAAGCCGCAGCTCATTGAAGTTGACGGGATGGTCAAACGGGTTTAGCCCGATGACCGGCTTGGTCGCGTTGGCACGACGGTAGGCATCGTGCAGCCGCAACACGTGCATGGCAACATGGTCCACCAAGTGGATGAGGCGATCCCGGACATGGCAACATGTCAACATGGTCCACCAAGTGCATGGCAACATGGTCCACCAACATGGCAACACCCGCTGACGCTCCAACCGGCTCGCCAGACCGCCTATTATATCTCCCACTTTCTACGGCAACGCCGCTGATGCCTCGAGCATCTTTGTGGTGGACGCCTATCACTTTTAAAGCTCCATGACCTCCCACACATAAAGGAGGAGCATGGGACTCCTCTCCTCCTTGAGCTCATGGAACTCCATGTCCTTGGTCCTGAGCTTTGCATCCTTGGTCTGGAGCTTCAGTGTCAGGCGCCTCACCTCAGACTCCGTGATCTGGTGCGCCACCACGGAACCAAGTAGAAGCATTGGGGAGAGGAAGCAAAGGGGGCCAAACAGCTGAAAGGCAATGCAATCTACATGAAGGCGGAGGGAGCTAGCCAAGGAGCGGCGTGAATCTTTTGGTTTTCACCATGGGAAAACACCAGTCGACGACTTTTCACAAGAGGGAGCAATGGGTTTTATGGGCGGAGTCATCATGACCAATTGCTGTTTTGCCTGCTCCGTCAATCAAACAAATAAAAATCTTGCCGCACCCAAAAGACCAGAGCAACACCGCAGTGGATATTTAAATTTACCCGCCGGCAAGGAGAGAAAAAGGGGTGAAAACACAAATGTGGCCATGGCCTAGCTAATCGGTCGCACTAGCCCAACTTGCTAGCCCCCGTGCTTCACTGATGTACTCCACGTGAAAGGTGGGATTTCGTTATTTGATGACTCATTTACTTGCTTCGGTGCTACGACCGAGGAGGACCCAGAAAACGCGCGGTACGGCATCCCACGTCTCGTCAAGGAAGAAATTATGCAAGCACCACCCAGGAGGACCCAGAAACCATGCGGTAGGGTGTGCCATGTCTTGGCACAGAGGAAAAATGTGCGTGTAAAAATATACTGTATCAGATGTACTACCTATGGTTCGGACTCGGGACCCAGCCAGTCGGTCGAAAACACCCCACTAGCCACATGGCTTCATCATGCTAACATGGCACGGAGCATAGGTGTGGTCAGCTCCGTCTCGACCAGCCACAACGTCTCTTGTTCTAGGTGATTCTTCTATTTTCCAAGCATTTTCTTATTTATAATAACACCACGACATGGTCGCGCTACTCTTCGTATGTCCCGTGTGTGTAAAGATTACTAGATGGAGAGGAGAGAGAGATCGCAGACATGGGACCCACCAGTAAGTTAGTCAATGGTCATCCATGTGTTGACGACCCAATCCCTCTACTCTACTCAATGTAATACTATATAAAATCAAGTTATGCGACAAAGCCAACAACCGTTGCTATTTCAGTCTATCGACGTATGCTTTGTATTCCTGGTTGCCAGTTCGAATCTCGTCTTTCAGATTTGCTAGTTTTAGGTCCAAATTTGATCAATGACAAGTGGGCCCCCATGTGTTGTTCCGATATTTCAGTGTAGGATGGTTTTTTTGCACAAACACTTTGCGTGGTTAGACCAATTACGCCACCAGTTACATGTATTTTGCAAGTTTAGGAACAAAAATGACAGCGATATAAGATATCACTTGCACCCCGCAGCTTAGATGCTATGGTGATATGAGTTTTTACGTCATTGGATATGAGATCCAATGTCTTGGGAGTAGTCTTTGTAATTATGTGAAATTTCCAAACTCTCCAAGGGTCTTTTCACAAATAAAACATTCAAGCCTTGTGGGTAATGATTCATCTTGGATCCAATGGCTCCCGGTAGCTCATATTAGGTGCTCCCTGCAGCTTAATTAGCTGCTACGGTGACATGAGCATCTAGGTCATATGATCTGTGATCAGATGCCACATGCGTAGTACTTGTACTTTCTACGCAATTCCCAAACTCTTTGAGGCCTATATTGCAAAAAACATTCAAACCTCCTACTGTGAGCTATTAGATGTCCCTAGAACTCGTATCACCATAGAATCTACGGTGTGGGAGCACCTCATATTCTCCCGTGCGAGAAAACATCAGGTGATCTCGCTGCTTGGATGCTATAGTGATATGAGCTTCGAGGCCAATCGATCTGAGATCCAATGGCATCTGAGCAGTCTTGGTACTTGTGAGAATTTCCCGAACTCTTTGCGGGCTTTTCTGCAAAAAACATTCGAACCACCAAGGAGTTGTTGGATCACATATCCAACGGCTCTGAAGAGCTTGTATCACCAAAGCATCTAAGGTGTGGTAGCACATGATATTCTTACATATAAGAGAATATGAGGTCCTCCCTCATCTTAGATGCTACGGTGATACGAGCTTCGAGGTTGTTGGATATGGGATCCAAGGGCATGTGAGTAGTTTTTCTACAAATTGTGTGCAATTCTTAAGCTCATTAAGGTTTCCTGTAAAAAATATTAAGACATCCTATGAGCTGCTATATCTCAGATCTAGAAGCTCCAAGGAACTCATCTCAGCATATAGCATCTAAGGTGTTGGGGCACATGATATTCTCCCATGGAGGTGGTGCACAACCCATCGGTGTTTGGGATGGTGGGGACAAATATAATGTTCAAAACATATAATCTAAACAATCCTAAACAGAGCTTCACAATTTTATCTAAGGTCGAGGGGTTACGCCCGGACAATCTACATATCTCCGCCTATGCAAGAGGTGTAGTGCGAATGTCTATGTGTGAGAGAGACGACCCGAAAAATGAGGTCAATCGAGTCATTTATAGAGGGAGAGATCGAGTTAGTGTGGCCTAGCGTACACTCGAATGTTAAAGACGATACACCAAGATATCATGCGGCGAAGCTCTAGTGAGGGCTATAGGGAGATAATTACTGAGAGAGTGGCCTAGATAGACTTTGTGTGTGCGCGCACGGTGAAGGTGTTTTACAAAGGCAACACATGTGTCTTGAGAGAGAGAGAGAGGGAGCATTTGTCATGGAGGGCATGAAAAGGTTGTGTGTGAGAAATACATTTGTTGAGAGTGTGAGGGCAGGAATGACATAAATGGAGATCAAAACATGAAGAGAAATAATAAGCACATATGTGCCAGATAAGAATATCACTATTAACAAAGAAATGAACATCAATCGATACATGAAGTATGTCTAGTGGGGGAGGAGTTGATGCAGAGACCTAAACACAACATCTGCATGTATGTAGCACTAGACTTAATATTCATGTTTCAGTTTACTGTGCATTTTAAATATTGAATTGTGGACCATGCATGGCTTACATTTTACTCCCGTCGTTCCTGAATATTTATCATTTTAGAGATTTCAAATGGACTACCACATACGGATGTATATAGACATATTTTAGAGTGTAGATTCACTCATTTTGCTCCGTATATAGTCACTTGTTGAAATCTCTAAAAGATAAATATTTAGGAACAGAGGGAGTATTTTTGAATTCGTGTCATACATGCATAGCTTACTGGATTGTGTTGTATTTGTTGGTTTGTGTGTGTGTGTGTGGTCATATGCTTGATACATACAAAGTTTTCTCACCACCATACCATTCATCTTTTAAATTTTAATTTGCAATGAAAAACTTACTGGGGATACCATGAAATGTGAAATCCATGTTGAGATCACTATATCATAAACTCACTCTAATTCAAGAACTCTTCATAAATCAATTACCGTGCCTTCTGGAATGACCAATTATTTGCATGGAAAATATGAGCATTGTAATACATATATATTCGTTTGTCATTTTAAAAGATTCCTTTCGTATTCTCGAATGGTAGCACCCGACGGCGTACCAGCCATACCCGGGCTCGTGTTGATCCTAAAAAAAGACCCGGGCTTGTGTCCTTCTGGTGGCGTGCGTGGTATGCACATTAGCCAACTGCAACCACTCGAGCCTCCACGTTTTGACTCGAAATATCTGGCAGCCAGAATTCCAGCCCTAAGAAATTACCCTCATGTCCCCTGTGCATAATGACTACCGATGAATAATGGAGGGATGCTTTAGTAACTAGACCACGTAACCTAATGTGCTGAGCACGGTTCAATTACCTCGGTCGACGCTACCCAAGGTCACCCGTCAACTCCATTGCTTAGTACTAATAGTAATACACCAGGATGAGCATAAAATTGAGCCCCGTTTGTTCGTGCCTAGTACTAGAGTTACTATATCAGGAAATGCACTAGTACAGAGGGATTATCCTTTTACTCTACGTATATAACTTGTCTGAAGTCTAACTAAGCAAACTGTTTGACCAAATCGTTGTTAAGACATATTAACATCTACAACAGTAAAGATGTATCCATTCAAAATTTATTTCATGATGCAGGTTATATTATTGTTTCAAATCCTGGATTTTCAATTTTGTAAAATCCAAGAGTGACCTGAAATTCATGAAAGTGAGCATGGTCTCGTGATATGGAACAAATATGTTGTCGTGATTTTGTTTGTTTAATTTGAGACAAGTTGCTTATGAAAATTTGCACAAATGAAGAGCCAAAGTAGTTTGGAACAAAAACCTGTCACGTTAACGCAAATGCTTTCACTACTCAAACCGTGAGCATTTACATCCCGCCACGAGTCCCGCATCTCACCGGCAGGTGCCGTCTGAGCAAGCGTGTGAGTCGACGGGAGGCGTACGAGAAGAACGCTGGACAAGCTGACCGGGAGGCATGCGAGCAGGCCTGATGTAGGGTGGAACCCTAGATCGCCGATCTTTCACGAAAGGATCGGATCCCACGAGGAACACGAAGAACATGAGGAGAAATCACGAGGGGAAACATGAGAGAATCACTCAAACCAACAAGATTAGGTCACACATATGCTAGATCCTCGAAGGTAACCGGTTCTTCTCCGTGACGAGGTCTTGAGGTCTTCCCGTTAGGGGTCTTGAATCCAAGTGGATCTTCTCCGAGGAGGCGACGGTCTCTCTCGGTGGAGTAGGTCCTGATAGATGAGTGAGGCTCTATCTCACATATGATCTATCACAACACTAACCCTAGAAAGAAGGAGGAGGAGGAGTATATATAGTCTAGGGGGTCGAAGGGGTACATGGGCCTCGGCCCTACACTGTGCGCAGACAGGGGAGGCCAGATATCCGGGCGCTCACGAGACACCGGATGTCCCGGCTATCGGGGCGGATGTCCAAACTGGCCTGGCGCCGTCCTGATGCTCTCTGGATATGGCTGGTCTGGATGTCCAAGCATTGGGTCTGGATGTCCGAGTAGGGCTGATGGGGTTGGTATTGACGCATTCAGGATGGAGGGTGCCAGATTTTCGGGCTTAGCCGGATGTCTGGGTTGAGGCCGAATGTCTGAGGCCTATAGGTACTTGGCAGCTATCATGGTGGATGCTCCAAGGGCCGGATGTCCTGGTCCTGGAAGCTGCTCTTGACTCCTTCCGTTGGGGCTCTTCATCTATGAAATTTGGGGCTTGTCCGTCTTCACGTGCATCTTCGGGAGGGTCCTCTTGGTACCTAATCATGCACAACCTTCCAGACGTAGGTAGTAGCCATGTCTCGGGTGAATCATATGTGATATCACTAAGGAAGGAAGTCACCCTGGTCTTGAGAGCTCTAGCTCTATCTCCTATCATAGGTCCTCTTGGCACTTGGTGAGATGATGGTAGGTCCATGGGGATGACCTTAGGATTCTATGCGTCATGTCCCCTCCCATGGGAAAGATCTGACCTTGGATTGAAATCTTCATCACCATGGTAGGGAGAGAGATCTTTGATGTTGAAGATGTCGCCCATGAGGTACTTGTCTCGTGGGATGTCGATCTTGTAGGCATTGTTGTTGTAGCATGCAAGCACCTTGAAGGGTCCATCCGCTCGTGGTAGAAATTTGGACTTGTGTTCGTTGGGGAAGTGTTCCTTGCGAAGGTGTAGCCACACAAGATCTCCAATGTTGAATACCATGGGGTGCTTGTCAATGTTGAGGTTGGTCGCGAGTCGTTGTACTTGGCGCTCGATGGTGTGCCTTGTATCTTCATGCATCTTCTTGAGGTATTTGACTCGGGCACTCGCGTCCATGTTGGTGCGCTCTTGTAGTGGTAGGGGAAGAATTTCCAAAGGGGACAACGGGTTGAAACCGTAGACGACCTCGAAGGGGGACTTACCGGTAGTTGAATGTCCTCCGCGGTTGTAGGCGTACCCGGAGATGGGTAGGCACTCCTCCCACTCCTTGATGTTCTTCTTTATCAACACGCGTAGGAGAGTGGAGACCATCCAGTTCATGACCTCCGTTTGGCCGTCGGTTTGAGGATCGTATGCCAAAGAGAACAAGAGCTTGATTCCGAGCGTGGCGCATAGGATCCTCCAAAAGTAACTCAAGAACTTGACGTCACGGTCCATGTAGGCGCAAGATTTCCCTACAAAAAAGATTTGCAACATGCGAAGCATCGTCTATCTTGTTGCATGGTATGAAATGTGCCATCTTAGAGAATCGGTCCACAACAACAAACACAGAATCTTTGCCATTTCTAGTTCTAGCCGAACCAATCACAAAGTCCATACTAATATCTTCCCATGGGTGATATGGAATAGGAAGTGGCATATAAATGCCATGAGATTGAGCTTTAGACTTAGCTTTGCTGCATATAAAGGATCGGTTGGTGAAACGTGAGACGTCATGGAATATCTTGGGCCAAAAATAGTTCTTGGAGAGTGTAGAAAATGTCTTGTCGTGTCCAAAGTGTCCCATTAGTCCTCCTCCATGAGATTCTTGCAGAAGTAACAAACGAAGAGAAGACTCGGGGATGCATAGTTTGTTAGCTCTCATAAGATAATCATCTTTGATGTAATGGCGTTCCCAAGATGTATGCGTCAAAGATTTTTCATATGGAATAGCAAAAGTAGGATCATGCACATACAATTCTTTTATGTGCTCAAAGACAATGACATTCAATTCATGTTTGGTGACAAGCATGCATATGCGGGAAAGAGCGTCCACCACAACATTTTCCTTAGATTTAATATACTTGATGACATAAGGAAATGACTGAATGAGATCACTACATTTAGCATGAAGCTTGTTCAACTTAGTTTGACCATTAAGGTATTTAGGCGTTTCGTGGTCGGTATGGAGGACAAATTCATGAGGGTGAAGATAATGTTCCCATGCATGCAAAACTCGCACTAAAGCATATAGCTCTTTGTCATAGATGCGGTAATTTAGTTGCACTCCAGAAAGTTTCTCACTAGAGTAAGATATGGGGCACTTCTCTTGTGTTAACACACCTCCTATGTCATTACCACTAGCATCACAATGAATTTCAAAGGGTTTGTCAAAGTTGGGTAATGCAAGCACGGGAGCATGAGTAAGAAAATTCTTAAGCTCATTAAATGCGCTATCTTGATTTGTTCCCCAAACAAAGGGTGCATTCTTCTTACTCAAATCATGTAAAGGAGAAGCAATGGTGCTAAAATCCTTAACAAATCTACGATAGAAACCGGCTAAACCAAGGAAGCTACACACTTGTTGCAAGTTGGTTGGTTGGGGCCAAGTTTTTTTAGCATTGATCTTAGATTCATCAACATGAACACCCTGAGAAGACACAACAAAACCCAAGAAAACAAGCTTATCAACACCAAAAAGGCATTTGTCCATATTACCATAAAGGCGCTCTTTCCTAAGGGTTTTCAACTAAACACAACAAATACACCAATATAGGGTCGAAGAACAAAATGCATGAATCGCATGGAAGTACCGAGTGCTTCGGATAAACCCACTAGCATAACAAACCATTCATATAAGCCAAATTTGGTCTTAAATTCGGTTTTCCATTCATCACCTTCTTGGATGCACATTTGATAGTAGCCACTTTTAAGATCAATTTTAGAGAAAATGGTGGCTCCTCTAAGCTCATCCAGTATATCTTCTAGGAGTGGAATGGGCTAATGATAATGCACGGTAATAGCATTGATAGGACGACAATCAGAACACATGGAATATGTACCATCTTTCTTGGGAACAAGGATTACTGAGATGGCACAAGGGGTCAAACTTTCTCGTACATGGCCATTATCGATGATTTGTTGTACTTGCCGTTGGATCTCCTTAGTTTCCTCGGGGTTGATGCAGTATGGAGCCTTGTTAGGAAGGGGTGCTCCGGGGATGAGGTCAATTTAGTGTTCGATGCGTTGTAGTGGAGGTAGACCCAGAGGTAGCTCGTTAGGGAATACATCTTGGAATTCCTGCAATAGAGAATATAACACTAAAGGAAGATTGTGAGAGGTGTTAGCTTTTGGTGCCTTGTCCTTGCACAAAAGGACATAGTGCATGACACTTGATGGTTTCTCACACACTTCTCTCATCTCACTTTTGGTGGCAAATAGGACTAGGTTTTTCTTGTCGCTCATCGTGGAGGCACTCAATTTGGGCTTGTGGTGCTCACTCTCTTTTTGGTGGTTTGCTCTCTCACTATTCTCTCCATGATGTGTGGCTTTCTTTTCGACGATCACTTGGCTTGGAGACATAGGTTGAAGGACGTACTCCTTTCCCTTCATCTTAAAGCTATAGTGATTCATTCTCCTAGTGTGGATGACACCTTGATCAAACTTCCATGGTCGCCCAAGAAGAAGGTGGCAAACGGACATCAGAACGACATCACACTCCAGAGTGTCTTCGTAAGCTCCCATCTTGAAAGAAACTTGTACCCTATGCTCGACTTGTATAGTGTCGGAGTTGCTTAGCCATTGAACTTTGCAGGGATGTGGGTTCTTCATCTTGACTGATTGCAGGTTGGAGCATTGTTCTTCACTTGCTTAGTTGTGGCAACTCCCTCCATCTATGATGACCTTCACGGACCTTCTATTGATTCTGGCCTTCGTGTGGAAGATATGGCATCTTTGGTCTTCTTCTTGCTGATGCTGAAGTGTCAAGACCTTGGAGACAACAAGAGCGGGGCTCGAATCTTCGTCACAAAAGACTTGATCATATTCATCTTCGTTCACTTGCCGGTGCATGGCCACTTTCTCAAGGGCTTCCATTTCTCCTTCACTCATGGAGTCGTATGTACCATCGTCGTTGAAGATCATGGTGCGTTTATTGGTACACTCGAACGACTTGTGGCCTCGGCCGCCACATGTGAAGCATTTGAAGGAACTTGTCTTGATGGTCTCATCGGTTGGGGTAGAGGATGATGAAGCTCTTAGCTTGAAGTTGCTTGTTGTAGTGTAACATCCCAAATTTTCAATTCGGAATGCTATACATTAGATCATCATTGCATATCATATTTTATTTACTTTTGGTTTTGATCCTAGAAATTTCACGCAACTCAAGGACCCACGGAGAGAGTTGGGGATTTCGTTATTTTCATATTTGAGTTTTCTCAAATTTTGCGAATAGGATCATTTGATTTTAATTATTTTATCATCAATTATTTCTATTACAAAAATATGAGAGAGGGAATAAAATGAATTTCCCAAAATAAATAAATATTGAGGATTTAATAATAAAATCAAATAAGATTTTATTTCGTAGTTTTTCGGTATTTTATTTGAATTTAGGAAATATGTGCGTTTTTCAAAATTGCATTTAGTCCCCAAATAAATGTTCACCTTGTGTGACTTGATTTTATAAGCCCGGGAAAATTTATTTCGGGATTTTTGGAGTCCGTTTAGTATTTATTTTTTTTGTTTTTCTGCACCAAATAATTAAAAAAACGCGAACCAACTTCGGGCTGTACCCGAGCGGGACTCCGCCTGGGGGCAGCCTTTATAAGCCGCCCGACCCGAGCCGCCGAGCCCATCAGCCGCCGCCAGCCCACCATGCCCGAAACCCTAACCCTAGCCACACCGCCGCTGCCGCCGCCCACCGCCGGAGCCATTGCCGGAGCCGCCTCGCGAGGTCAACCTCGTTTTCGCCGCCTGTTTTTTTTAAAAAGTCACGGTTTTTTTAAGTGTCGTTTTTTAAATAGATTGGTTTTTCGATTTATTTAAATAGCGAGTGTTCGTCCGTTCGTTCGTTCTAGTGAACATTCGTCGTTTTTCTTTTTCTCGGATTAAATCCGCGATTTTTCTGATCGCGATTCCTGATCCGATTTTCGTTTTAGTATAATTTTCGCTCGTTTATTGGAATCAGGCGATTCAAGCGCCTGGAGTTTCGTCTCGAAACCATCTATCCATTTAACCAACAATGGAGCGGAGTATATGGCCAGTCAAGGATGTTTTCAAGTCCCATTGAGTATAGGTAGGCATGTGTTTCCCTCGGATTTAATTATTTTGGAATCACAAGGATTGGATGTAATTCTGGGTATGGATTGGCTGTCAATGTATGGAGGAAACATCAATTGCGCCAGTAAGTCAATTTTTCTTACCACCCCAGAAGGGAGAAGGATCAAGTATATATCCCGACATGTGCCAAAAGGGACTCAAGTAAATTGTTTAACAGGAGTTGTGTAGGAGGAAGTACCAGTGGTAAGGGATTTCCCTGAAGTATTTCCAGAAGAGTTGCCAGGCATGCCACCGGATAGAGATATTGAGTTTTTGATTGAGCTATTGCCAGGCACAGGGCCAATATCAAAGAGACCATACAGGATGCCTGCAAAGGATTTGGTGGAAATTAAGAAGCGGAATAAGGAGTTACTGGATAAAGGTTACATTCGCCCAAGTTCGTCGCCTTGGGGATCACCAATACTTCTAGTGGAGAAAAAGGATGGATCATTAAGGATGGTTGTTAATTATCGTGGGTTGAATGAAGTAACGATCAAGAACAAGTACCCACTACCAATGATAAATGATCTGTTTGATCGATTGCAAGGAGCTAAGGTATTTTCCAAGATCGATCTGCGATTAGGATACCACGGGTTGAAGATTCGAGAACAGGATATACCTAAGACGGCTTTTACCACTAGGTATGGGCTGTACGAGTATACCGTTATGTCATTTGGTCTGACTAACGCACCTTCCTATTTTATGAACATGATGAACAAAGTGTTTACGGAGTTCTTGGATAAGTTTGTCGTGGTGTTCATTGATGATATCCTGGTTTACTCAAAGAATGAAGAGGAGCATAAGGAACATTTGCGATTGGTACTTGAGAAGCTCAGAGAACATCAGTTGTATGCCAAGTTCAGCAAATGTGAATTTTGGTTGAAGGAAGTAGGATTCCTCGGACACGTTATATCCGGAGAAGGTATATCAGTAGATCCTACTAAAGTTGATACCGTGACCAAGTGGGAAGCACCAACCACAGTTGGCGAGATCCGGAGTTTTCTTGGACTCGCAGGATACTACCGGAGATTTATTGAGAATTTCTCCAAGATTGCAAAACTATGACTGAGTTATTAAAGAAGGATACCAAGTTCATATGGACCGAGGAGTGTGAGGCTAGTTTCCAAGAGTTGAAGAAACGTTTGGTTACTTCACCAGTGTTGATTTTGCCAGACCAGACCAAGGATTATGAGGTGTATTGCGACGCTTCATGTCGGGGACTTGGAGCAGTGCTTGTGCAGGAAGGGAGAGTTGTTTCATATGCCTCAAGATAGCTTAAACCGCACGAATTGAATTATGCTACGCATGATTTGGAGTTAGCAGCCATAGTGCATGCATTCAAAACATGGAGACATTTCCTCATTGGAAATCATTGTGATGTGTACACAAATCACAAGAGTTTGAAACACATTTTCACGCAGAAGGAGTTAAACCTCAGGCAAAGGAGATGGTTGGAGCTCATTAGGGATTATGATATGAGATTGCATTACCATCCCGGAAAGGCTAATGTAGTAGTTGACGCATTAAGCCGTAAGAGCCATGTCAACACCCTAATGACGGGAGAAATACCAAGGGAGTTAGCCGAAAATCTTCGTGAGCTATGTTTGGAAATAGTTCCGAGAGGCTATGTAGCAGCATTGGAGATTCAGTCAACTTTGATGGATAGAATCAGAGAAGCTCAGAAGACTAACAAGGAGATTGCCTCTATAAAGGAGAAAATGAGCGAAGGAAAGGCTAAAGGATTTCGTGAGGATGAGCACGACACCCTAAGGTTTGAAGACCGTGTTTATGTGCCCAATGACCCGGAGATCAGGAAGTTGATTCTGCAAGAGGCACACGATTCACCATATTCGGTTCACCCAGGAAATACCAAGATGTATTTGGATTTGAAGGATATTTTCTGGTGGACCGGAATTAAGAAAGATATTGCGGAGTATGTAGCAGTTTGTGATGTATGTCAGAGAGTAAAGGTAGAGCATCAGAAGCCAGCAGGGTTGCTACAACCATTGCCGATACCCGAATGGAAGTGGGATAAGTTAGGTATGGATTTTATCACGGGATTACCCAGGACTCGTTCAGGCTATGACTCGATTTGGGTTGTAGTTGATCGGTTGACAAAAGTAGCTCATTTCATCCCGGTAAAGACCAATTACACCAGTGCTAAGTTGGCAAAGATATACATGACCAGGATTGTATGCTTACATGGAGTTCCGAGCAGTATAGTATCAGATAGAGGAACCCAGTTTACCTCAAAGTTCTGCAATCAGTTTCACGAAACTTTGGGTACCAGGCTAGAGTTCAGCACAGCTTTTCATCCACAGACAGATGGACAGATCGAGAGAGTCAATCAGACTTTGGAGGACATGCTGAGAGCTTGTGCGCTAGATTATGGATCTAGTTGGGACAAGAATTTGCCGTATGCAGAATTCTCTTACAACAACAGCTATCAATCCAGTTTAAAGATGGCCCCTTTCGAAGCCTTGTACGGAAGGAGGTGCAGGACACCGTTGTCATGGGATGAAGTTGGAGACCGCCAGTTGTTTGGACCTGACTTGATTAAGGAGTCTGAACAGAAGGTGAAATTGATTCGCGATAGGCTCAAGATAGCCCAGTCCAGACAGAAGAGTTATGCAGATTCTAAACGCAAGGAGACAGTTTACGAAGTTGGAGATAGAGATTATCTTCGAGTATCCCCACTTCGGGGAACAAAGCGCTTTGGTGTTAAAGGAAAGTTAGCGCCACAATTTGTAGGACCATACCGAGTATTGGAACGTATGGGAGAAGTGGCCTACAAGTTGGAATTGCCTGAAGGATTGTCAGGAGTTCACGATGTGTTCCACGTTTCTCAGTTGAAGAAGTGCCACGCGGAGATGGCTGACATACCCTTGAGAGACACAGTGCCATTGGAAGCAATTCAGTTGGATAACGATTTGACCTATGAGGAGAAACTAGTTAAGATTCTAGAGTATGCCAGTCGAGTCACCCGCAGCAAGGTTATCAAGTTCTGTAAGGTTCAGTGGAGCCACCACACGAAGGATGAAGCCACCTGGGAGCGAGAGGAAGATTTGCTCAAGGACCACCCTCACCTATTTTCTAGCCAACCCGAATCTCGAGGGAGAGACTCATCTTAAGGGGGGTAGGTTTGTAACATCCCAAATTTTCAATTTGGAATGTTATACATTAGATCATCATTGCATATCATATTTTATTTACTTTTGGTTTTGATCCTAGAAATTTCACGCAACTCAAGGACCCACGGAGAGAGTTGGGGATTTCATAATTTTCATATTTGAGTTTTCTCAAATTTTGCGAATAGGATCATTTGATTTTAATTATTTTATCATCAATTATTTATATTACAAAAATATGAGAGAGGGAATAAAATTACTTTCCCAAAATAAATAAATATTGAGGATTAATAATAAAATCAAATAAGATTTTATTTCGGAGTTTTTCGGTATTTTATATGAATTTACAAAAAATGTGCGTTTTTCAAAATTGCATTTAGGCCCCAAATAAATGTTCACCTTGTGCGGCTTGATTTTGGAAGCCCGGGAAAATTTATTTCGGGATTTTTGGAGTTAGCTTAGTATTTCTTTTATTTGTTTTTCTGCGTGAAATAATTAAAAAAACGCGAACCGACTTCGGGCCGTACCCGAGCGGGACTCCGCCCAGGGGCAGCCTTTATAAGCCGCCCGACCCGAGCCGCCGAGCCCATCAGCCGCCGCCAGCCCACCGCGCCCGAAACCTAACCCTAGACGTGCCGCCGCCGCCGCAGCCATCGCCGCCGTCGCCGCCGCCGGACCCGCCGCCCGAGGTCAACCTCGTTTTCGCCGCCTGTTTTTTTTAAAAGACGTGTTTTTTTATTTTCGGTTTTTTTAAATAGATTAGTTTTCTGATTTATTTAAATAGCGAGCGTTCGTCCGTTCGTTCCTTCTAGTGAACGTTCGTCATTTTTCTTTTTCTCGGATTAAATCCACGATTTTTCTGATCGTGACTCCTGATCCGATTTTCGTTTTAGTATAACTTTTCCCTCGTTTATCGGAATCAGGCGATTCAAGCGCCTGGAGTTTCATCTCGAAACCCTCTATCCGTTTAACCAACTTGAACAAGTTTTTGCCACTGTAAAAATTACCCTAGATCCAGAATAGTAAACGAAGCCTATTTCTTTTGCTGTTTGACTTTCGTTGCTTCGTGTGATTTGATTCTTTTTGCAAACCGGAGTTCTTAAGTTGAACCTTTTGGTTAGATCTCTTATTTGAGTTTTACCCGTGCATTAGATGAATACTTATTGTATGCTTGTTTGTTTGTCTGTGATAGAATACCCGGAGTGCGCCGCATGTTACTTCGAATCTCTAGGTTTCACGGATCATCAGCAAGGCAAGTAACACTTTGATCATACCTCCTACTACCCAGTTTTATTGCATTAAATCAATCCTCAAACATTGCATGATTAGGATCTAATTAAATTGTGGGATGGGAAGTAGTTGTGGTAGTACCTATTACCTATTGTATTATCAAACCTTTGGGAGTAGACGTGGATTGGGTGAGTGATATCCATGACAGATGTGAGTTTGTTATTATGCCATGCTATGCTAGTAGACGTGGATTGGGTGAGTGATATCCATGACAGATGTGAGTTTGCTAATTAATGGTTTATCTAAGGTGGCAACTTAAACACACATCTGGGTGGATTGAGGTACCTAGGTATTCCAGGATTGCCTGTTTTTCTTTATGGACCGCCACCCAGGCCCAAAGGGATCATGAGATTTTTCATACTAGAAACTTCCGTGTGCAGCCACAAGCTATTATGGGCTCTAGCATAGTTGATTAAGTCATGCGAACTCTTATAGGGTAGACTAGCAGATGTAGGGGAAAGTAGGTGTAACGGTCTATCCATCGTAAGGTGCTAGCGCTTCTGAAAGACTATGACTCGGTCATCCGTCTTCTCAAACACCCTGTAGTGCGAGAAACCAAACGGAGGCTATCGAGTCTTGTGGGGAAAAGTGCGCAAACCTCTGCAGAGTGTATAAACTAATCATGGTTAGCCGTGTCCCCGGTTATGGACATCTTGAGTATCTAGTACTTGGATTATCATGTGAATCTCAACATGTTACTCTAAAATTTAATTTTGTTGGGTTTTGTTTAAATGACGATGCTTAATTGGGATTGAGAATGCTGTCAACCATTCTCAATGTTTAACAAGTACCATGATAGTTAAATAAAATTTATTCCTTTGCAGTAGGGAAAAATTGGCTTTTCGCAAAACTGTAACCATAGAGCTTTCCACCAGCCAAATATGCATATAGTATAGTTGTTTCATTCCATTACTCTCTATGTGTTACCTTGCCAGCATATTCCATGTGCTGACCCGTTTCGGGCTGCAACGTTAATGTTGCAGACTTTTCAGACGACGATTAAGGAGTTATAGGTCATGGTTCTATACTCAGTGATGCCATTGGAGTTGATGGACTCAATTATCTTCCAAGCCTTCCGCTGTTATCGTTATTAGATGGCCTTAAGCCATATTTATTGTAATAAGTTCTCTATTGAGACACTCGATGTAATAAGTGTATGATTGCTACTCTATTATAAATCCTCCAAGTACTGTGTGGTGTCAACATTACTGATCCAGGGATGACACCTGAGCACAGAGATTAGACTGTTTGAGGTCTGGTCGCTACATGTAGGAGGATGACTTGAGGTTGTCGAAGTTTTCTTGTATCTTGACTTGTTGACGTTTCTTGTAGAAGGCTTCATTGAGGTAGAAGGTGTTGGAGTCATTGAATCTTGGGTGTTGGAGAAGCCATAGGACTTGGATGAGAACTTTGCATACTTGAAGTCATCTTGCACTTGACATTCCGCTTTGGTAGCTTAATGCACTAGCTCAATGAGGTTTGAGTACGGTTGGAAGTCGGTGATCTTCTTCATAGGATGGTTGAGTCCATTCAAGAAACATGCCATAGTTTGCTCATCATCTTCCGTGACATTGGCTCGTATCATGGCAATCTCCATTTCCTTGTAGTATTCTTCAACGGTTTTGGTTCCTTGCTTGAGGAGTTGGAGTTTCTTGAAGAGGTCGCGGTAGTAGTAGGTTGGCACGAAACATGGTCTCATGACATCCTTCATTTGCACCCAAGTTGTGATCGGTGGTTCACCTCTGGCCTCTCGACGCTCAATGACTTGTTCCCACCAAATGAGGAGGGATGCCATTGCGATCTTCTTCTGTTCCTCATAGTTGTGCAAGCGGAAGATTTTGTCAACCTTCAATGCCCATGAAAGGTACTCTTCGGGGTCATGCTTCCAGTGAACTTGGGCATGGTGAACTTTCTTGTGTTGGGGTCGGGGATGATGATGTCCTTGACGAGGAGGATTATCTCCCTCAACTTGCTCTTGTCTTGGAGGATTTCCATTGTCTTCTTTCTCTAGGTGAACTTGAGGTTCCTGTCGAGATTGTGGAGGAGCTTGTCTAGCTTGTGGAGGAGCTTGAGGAACTTGACAATGCACGCGGGCTCGATATATTCGTTCTTGAACTACATCGTGAAGCGCTTCTTGTTGCTCATGAGCTTGCTGGCTACACATGGCTACGACTCGACTTGAATCTCAGAGGGTATGTAGTGTTTCAAGTGCTTGAGCTTGTCGCCGTTATTGGTCTTGGCATTGTGCCTCAGCATCTTGTGAATCTCGGTGTTGTCACACTCGATCTTCCTCTTCTTGTTGACATTGGCATTGCTGCTCCTGTGCTTGCGCAAAAGTAGCTTGGTTTTGACGGTGTCGTTGTTCTTGCGCGCGAACTTTCTCTTGAGATTCATTGTTGTGTAGAGGATTGCAGTTTGCTTGATGGTCTTGGCAAGCGGCTCAGCGAAGAGTGTTTGATGTCGGAGTACTTGAGCCGGAGATGGTGTTGTCGGAGTGTCGACTCGAGTGGTCCGTCTTGAGTAGGACAAAGTGGAAGAAGAGCGGTTGAGCAACAAAGCACGAATCTCGTCCATTCTTGTGTCATTCTCTTGTTTGTGGTCATCGATCTTGTTGTAGAATTAGTCTCCTGTACGTTGCTCGGAGACTCGCAAGTTGGTGGCGAGGTTGTTGATGCGTTTGTTCATTGCTTGTTGCTCTTGATGCAAAGCTTGTTGTTCACCAAAGAGGTGGCTCTTTGTGGCGTAGGAGGACATGTCGTCGTCTTGCTCGATGAAGAGTGGGTTGGTAGAAGTACTTGGCCTATCCATCATTCCAAGAAAATATGTGAGAGGGAGAAAGAGAAGAACTTATACCAAATGTACCTTCACCGATGTTGAAGATGGATCAACGATCACTCAAATGTGGAACAAGGAAATAGCACAATTGGTACCAATTCTTGTCGGTTTTTCACACATGCACAAGTAAAAGCTTATGGTGGACCTCAGTTAGGATGGTGGCACAAAATTTGATGCAATTGTCAGTGAGCTTCAATAATGTTGGAAAAGATTTACAAATTTGCAAATGCAACAAGTAGACCAATAGAAAAATATGGTACACGGAAACACACACGCAAATAGATAAATGGGGTCGTGCAACCAAGGAAAGAACCAAAATGTGGAATCCACGGAAAATGCTCTTGTTTCACAACACTAGAGAGACGCTAGCACGATTGCACAATAGGCGTTAATGAAGACTTGTGCACAACCTACTGAGCAAAAATGCAACGACTTCTATGCCAAGTATGCTATATGTATGTTATTCTAATGATATGATCCAAGATGATCAAGTATGACAATCTTAATGTAGTATGATGCTATGAATCTTTCTTAAAAGCTCTTTGCTTATCTTTCCCTTTTGCTTAAAAGCTTGTGTGGCCCTTTCTCTTTTGAGCTCTTTATCATGCAAAACTTCATGAAACAAGATAGCAATTGTGTATGCGATGATAACTTTGTGACACAAAAGATGATAGCAAGATATGTACCAAGATGACATGGTAAGTATGCAATGTGAAGTATGACCACTAATGTGCACAAGTGATGTTGCCGGCAATACTCAAAGGCTAGTCTCGATGGGTAAGATACGCAAAATTGGGCTATGGTGGTTATAATGTAATGGCAAGAATGTATAATGATGGGATATCACGGTACCAAGATCAGGTTACCGTTCTTGCATACTGTATGGTGTCAAAATGGTGGAGTTGTCGTCGTTGATGACGAGTCCGTGGAGAAGATGACGGCGGTGATATTGATGCCGAATCGTACCTAAATATCCTAAACACAATAGGATAGGGAACCGCAACTCAAATTCTCAAAGCCAAACATGACAAAATTGTCAGAGGTGATAGAGGTTAAGCGATGGTGGTGTTTGCGGAAAGCGGTGGTGGTATGCGGTAGTGAATGTGGGCACCGGAGCAAAATTTGGCAAAAGTTAGGCGGGAAATGGGGCGGTGGATGGAGATGTTGCTGTTAGGGGACGGATGTTCGGGCTTGAGGACCGGATTCCTGGGGGTCGGGCCGGATGTCCGGGCTCTGAATCTGTGGATGGACTCGATGAACTCCGCATGGAACAGGCAAATCCGGGGCAAAATTCAAGAGATTTTGTGGATGGAAATTGGAGAAAAGATGGGAGAAAACTAGGTCTACCTCCGACAAACAAAATGCGCGGATCAAATCCAACAAAACTTCATCACACCAAAAAATCACAAAAAAAATTGGGGGGCTATTTTTGTGGGGAGTTTTTGAATTTGGGATAAAATCAACAAAACGAGGCTAGAAAACAAAGGGGGGAGGCTCCAAAATCATGATCAACGTGGCTCATGATACCATGATGATGTAGGGTGGAATCGTAGATGGCCGATCTTTCATGAAAGGAGCAGATCCCATGAGCAACACGAAGAACACGAGGAGAAATCATGCGAGGAAACTCGAGAGAATCACTCAAACCAACAAGATTAGGGTCACACATATGCTAGATCCTCAAAGCACAAAGGGATACACGATCCAAATCCAACAAAGGAGGATACATAAGGTAACTATTTCTTCTCCGTGAGGAGGTCTTGAGGTCTTCCCTTTAGGGGTCTTGAATCCAAGTGGATCTTCTACGAGGAGGCGACGATCTCTCTCGGTGGGGTAGATATGAATGGCGAGGCTCTATCTCACATATGAGCTATCACAACGCTAACCCTAGAAAGAAGGAGGAGGACTATATATAGTCTAGGGGGTCGAAGGGTTACATTGGCCTCGGCCCTACACTATGCGCAGACAGGGGAGGCCGGATGTCTGGGCGTCGGGCCAGATGTCCGGGCGCTCACAAGATGCCCGATGTCTGGGCTGTCGGGCCGGATGTCCGGGCTGGCCTTGTGCCGTCCTGATGCTCTCTGGATATGGCTGGTCCTGATGTCCGGGCATTGGGTAGGATGTTCGGGACTTTGCGAGGGGATGAATGTCCGAGCTGGGGGCCGGATGTCCGGGCTAACGGGGTTGGTCGTGATGCATTCGGGATGGAGGGCGCCGGATATCCGGGCTTGGGCCGGATTTCTGGGCTTCGCTGGATGTCCGGCTGAGGCCGGATGTCTGGGGCCTATAGGTACTTGGTAGCTCTCGTGGTGGATGATCCATGGGCCGGATCTCTGGGGTCATGGCCTGATGTCCGGGTCTTGGAAGCTGCTCTTGAGTCCTTCCATTGGTTCTCTTCATCCATTAACTTGGCGGCTTGTCCGTCTTCACATGCATCTTCGGGAGGGTCCTCTTGGTATGTAAGCATGCAGAACATTCCGGACTTAGGTAGTAGCCATGTCTCGAGTGGATCATATGTGATATCACTAAGGAAGGAAGTCACCTCGGTCTCGAGAGCTCTAGCTCTAGCTCGTGTCATAGGTCCTCTTGGCACTTGGTGAGATGATGGTAGGTTGATGTAGGGTGGAACCCTAGATGGCCGATCTTTCATGAAAGCAGCGGATCCTGCGAAGAACACGAGGGGAATCACGAGGGGAAACACGAGAGAATCACTCAAACCAACAAGAACAATCACACATGTGCTAGATCCTCGAAACACAAAGAGATACACGTTCCAAATCCAACAAGGGACGATACAAAGGGTAGCCTGTTCTTCTCCGCAAGGAGGTCTGGAATCCACAAGGGGATCTTCCTGTAAAGGGCTCTCGAATCCAAGGTGGATCTTCTCCGAAGAGGGGCCGCGGTCTCTCTCAAGGTGTAGATCCAATATGGATGAGCGAAGATCTATCTCACAAATGAGCTAACACAACGCTAACCCTAGAAAGTACGAAGAGGAGGAGTATATATAGTCTAGGGGGAGAAGGGGTACACGGGCCTCGGCCCTTCACTGTGCGCAGATAGGGGAGGCTGGACGTCCGGGCGTCGGGCCGGATGTCCGGGCTTTCACGCGAGGCCAGATGTCCGGGCTGGGGAGGCCGGATGTCCGGGTTGGAGCGGCTGGTTTGTTTCTCTCAGGTTCGGAGGGGTCCGGATTTTTAGGCTGGAGGCCGGATATCCGGGGGCTCGGGAAGAGCCGAATGTCCGGGCTGGCGAGGCCGGAAGTCTGGGGCCTGTAGTGTCCTGGCGGCTGAGCGGCTGTGGTGGGTGAAGCTCTAGGGGCCAGACGTCCAGGGTCGTGGCCGGATGTCTGGGTCCTGGGAGGTGTATTTGACTCCTTCCGTTGCTTCTCTTCATCCATGAACTTGGGGACTTGTACATCCTCATGTGCATCTTCGGGAGGGTCCTCTTGATACCTAATCATGCACAACAACTCGGACTTAGGTATTAGCCATGTCTCATGCATAGAAAGTTGAAGTTTGGAGAGGAGTAAGTTCACCTTATCTTTGATAGCCTTGGCTTGGGCTCTTGTCATTGGTCCAAGTGGTGTTGTTGGAGGTGTAGGTGCATCCATGGGGATGATCGTGGGATGCTCCGCATCACCTCCCCTCCCTTGGGGAAGATCCGTCCTCGGATCGAAATCCTCATCACCATGGTAGGGCGAGAGACCTTTGATGTTGAAGATGTCGCTTATGGTGTACTTGTCACGTGGGATGTCGATCTTGTAGGCGTTCTTGTTGTAGCGTTCGAGCACCTTGAAGGGTCCATCTGCTCATGGTCGAAATTTTGACTTGCGTTCATTGGGGAAGCGGTCGTTGTGAAGGTGTAGCCACACAAGATCTCCAATGTTGACCACCATGGGGTGCTTTTAGATGTTGAGCTTGGTCGCAAGTCGTTGTAATTGGCGCTCGATGTTGTGCCTTGTATCCTCATGCACCTTCTTGAGATGGTTCACACGTGTACATGCGTCCATATTGATGTGCTCTTGTCGTGGTAGAGGGTGAATGTCCAATGGGGACAAAGGGTTGAATCCGTAGATGACCTCGAAGATGGACTTGTCGGTAGGCAAATGTCTTGCTCGGTTGTAGGTGTACTCAGCGATCGATAGGCACGGTTGGAAGATCTCCCTACAAAATAGATTTGCAATATGTGAAGTATCATCTATCTTGTTGCAAGGTATGAAATGAGCCGTGTTGGAGAATCGGTTCACAACAACAAACACGGAATCCTTTCCATTCCTATTTCTAGGCAGCCCAAGCACAAAATCCCTACTAAAAGCCTCCCATGGTTGATATGGAATTGGAAGTGGCATGTAAAGGCCAAGAGATTGAGCTTTGCACTTAGCTCGGTGACATGTAGAGTATTGGTTGGTGAAGCGGTTGACGTCGCAAAGCATCATGGGCCAAGAATAGTGCTTGGAGAGCGTAGCAAGTGTCTTGTCGTGTCCAAAGTGTATGAGTAGTTGAACTTGCCATTGGATCTCCTTAGGTTCCTCGGGCTTGACGCGGTAGGGAACCTTTTTAGGAAGGGGCACTCCGGGGATGATGTCGATTCAGGAGCCAGTGCTTAATGCCTCATAGAGGAGGTAGACCCGGAGGTAGCTCGTCGGGGAAGATGTCTTGGAATTCCTGCAAAAGAGAAGAGAACACTAAAGGTAGAGTGTGAGAGGTGTTAGATTTTGGTGCCTTGTCGTTGCACGAAAGGTCATAGTGCATGACACTAGATGGGTTCTCACACACTTCTCTCATCTCATGTTTGGTGGCAAATAGAACTAAGTTCTTCTTGTCGCTCATCGTGGAGTCGCTCAATTTGGGCTTGTGGAGCTCACTCTCTTTTTGGTGGCTCGTTCTCTCACTATGCTCTCCATGATAGGGGGCTTGCTTGTCGGCGATCACTTGACTTGGAGACATGGGACAAAGTACGTACTCCTTTCCATTCATCTTGAAGATGTAGTGGTTCGTTCGGCCATTGTGGATGACTCCTCTATCAAATTGCCATGGGCATCGAAGGCGAAGGTGGCAAACGGTCATTCGAACGACGTCTCACTCCAAAGTGTCTCCGTAGGCGCCAATTTGGAAGGAGACTTGTACTCGATGCTCGACTTGGAGAGTACCGGAGTCGCTAAGCCATTGAACTTTGTATGGATGTGGGTGCTTCGTCTTGGGAAATTGGAGCTTGGAGCGAAGTTCTTCACTTGCGTCCGTTGATGCCGGCCTTGGTATGAAAGATGTGGCATCGTTGGTCATCTGCTTAGTGATGTTGGAGAATCAAGACCTTGGAGACAACAAGAGCGGGACTTGAATCTTCATCGCAAAAGACTTGTTCTTCTTCATCGTTCACTTGCCGGTGCATGGCGACTTGCTTGAGGGCGTCCATTTCTCCTTCACTCATTGAATTGTAAGTGATGTCGTCGTTGAGGATCATGGTCCGCTTGTTGGTCCACTCATAGGACTTGTGGCCTCGGCCTCCACATGTGAAGCATTTGAAGGAACTCGTCTGGATGGTCTAATCGGTTGGAGTGGATGATGATGAAGCTCTCGGCTTGAAGTTGCTTGTAGTAGGAGGATGACTTGGAGTCGACGAAGCTTTCTTGGAACTCGACTTGTCGACATTGCTTGTAGAAGGCTTGGTAGACGGTGTTGGAGTCGTTGAAGCTTGGGTGTTGGAGAAGCCGTATGACTTGCATGAGAACTTGGCATACTTGTAATCGTCTTGCACTTGACGTTCTGCTTTTTTAGCTTGATGCACTAGCCCGATGAGGTTCGAGTATGGTTGGAAGTCGTCAATCTTATTGATAGGATGGTTGAGTCCATTCAAGAAATGTGCCATATTTTGCTCATCATCTTCCGCGACATTGGCTCGTATCATAGCAATCTCCATCTCCTTCTAGTACTCTTCAACGCTCTTGGTTCCTTGCTTGAGTAGTTGGAGTTTCTTGAAGAGGTCGCGGTTGTAGTAGGTAGGCAAAAAGCGTGCTCTCATGATATCCTTCATTTGCGCCCAAGTAGTGATGGCTGGTTCACCTCTTGCCTCTCGGCGCTCGATAACTTGTTCCCACCAAATGAGGACATAGTCTTGGAACTGAAGGGATGCCATCACGATCTTCTTCTCTTCTTCATAGTTGTGCGAATGGAAGATTTTGTCGACCTTCAATGCCCATGTAAGGTACTCGTCAGGATTGTTGCTTCCATTGAACTTGGGCATGCTGAACTTGAGCTTGCCGTAGCGTTGCTCTTCATTGTGTTGGGGGTTGATGCTGTCCATGTTGTTGATGATTTTCAAGCTCGTGTTGCTCTTGGTGAGGAGGGTATCCATTGTCTTCATGCTCTTGATGAATTTGATGTTTTTGGCGAGCTTGTGGAGGAGCTTGTCTAGCTCAAGGAGGAACTTGAGGAACATGACGATGCACGCGAGCTTGAAATCTTTGTTCTTGAATTTCTTCGCGAAATGCTACCTCTTGTTCAAGAGCTTGTCGGCCTTGGTTGGCTATGGCTCGGCTTGCATCTTGGAGGGCTTGTTGCGCCTCAAGTGCTTGAGCATCTCACAATTGTTGCTCTTGACGTTGTGGCTCAGCATCTTGGGCTTCTTGGTGTAGATGCGCTAGCACTTCCGCTTCATGTTGGCATTGTCATTGCCGTTCTCGTGCTAGCGCGAAAGCCTCTAGGGTTTGACGTTGTCAGTGCTCTAGAGAGTGGGTGTCGCATAGAGGATTGATGCTTGCTTGATGATTGTTGCGCGCGGCACATCGAAGAGTGTTCGATGTCGGTGTACTTGAGCCGGAGAGGGTGAAGTCGAAGTGTCAACTTGAGCGAGTCCTTCTTGATGAATATGAAGTGGAAGAAGAGCGGTTGAGCAACAAAGCACGAATCTCGTCCATTCTTGCATAGTTCTCTTGCTTGTGATCGTCGAGCTTGTGGTCGAAGTAGTCCCTTGTATGTTGCTCGGAGATACGCAAGTCGGCGGCGAGGTTGTCGATGTGTTCACTCATTGTTTGTTGCTCTTGATGCAAAGCACGTTGTGCACCAAAGAGGTGGCTCTTGGTGACGTAGGAGTTCATGTCGTCGTCGTGCCCAATGAAGAGTGGGTTGGTAGAAGTAATTGGCCTATCCATCATTCCAAGATAAAAATGTGAGTGGTAGAAAGATAAGAACGAATACCAAATGTAACTTGACTGAAGTTGAAAGTGGATCAATGATCACTCCAATGTGGACAAGGAAATAGCACAATTGGTACCAATTCTTGTCGGTTTCTCACACCTACACAAGTAAAAGCTTATGGTGGAGCTTGGTTAGGATGGTGGAACAAAATTTAATGCAATTGTAAGTGAGCTTCAATAATGTTGGAAAAGATTCCCAATATTGCAATGCAACAAGTACACCAAGCAATGTAATGTACACGGAAACACACACGCAAAGAGATAAGTGGGGTTGGCTGTTTGCTTATCTTATCCTTTTGCTTAAAAGCTTGTTTGGCTCTTTGTTGTTTGAGCTCTTTTCTCATGCAATTCTTGACGAACCAAGATAGCAATTGTGTATGCGATGACAACCTTGTGACACAAGAGATGATACCAAGATATGCAACAATGATGTATGTATGCTATGGGAAGTATGACCACTAATGTGCACAAGTCTCGTTGCCGGCAATACTCAATGGCTAGTCCCGATGGGTAAGCAACCCAAAGGAGTAAGGCTATGATGGCTATCAATGTAATGGCAAGAGTTATATGTCCAATGCCAAGACGAGGTTACCGGTTCTTGCGGACGGTATGGTGTCAAAATGGTGGCAGGAATACCAAGATGTAGTCGAGGTGGTCGTTGTTGATGATGCGTCCGTGGCAAAGATGAGCGGTGGTGATGTTGATGTCGAACCGTACCTAGATAGCCAAAACAAAAAAGGATACGGAACCGCAACTCAAATTCTCAAAGTTCGAAGTGGCAACACGTGTCGGACTGTGAAACGGGTAAGCAAATGTGGTGGTATGCGGAAGTGGTATAAGGTGGTGCTATGCGGAAGTGGTGGAGGTATGCGGAAGTATTTGTGGGCACCAGAACAAAATTGGGCGAAATATGGACGGAAAACGGACGGTGGAGAGGAAGTGGTGCTGCCAGGGGCTGGATGTCCGGGCTTGATGGCCGGATGTTCGGGGTGCCGGATGTCCGGGCTTGTCGGGCCGGTTGTTCGGGCTCTGGATCCGTGGATGGATTCGAAGATCGTCGCAAGGAGAGGTCAAATCCGAGCAAAATTTGGAGAAATTTGTGGATGGAAAGTGGGGAAAAGTGGATGGAAAGCTAGACACCTGCAACACAGGAAATCCACGGATCAAATCCAACAAAACTTCATCACACCAACAAATCACAAAAAAACTTGGGGCTATTTTTGTGGGACATTTTCGAATTATGGACAAAATCAGCAAAACTAGGATAGCAACACAACGGGGAGGCTCCAAAATCGTGATCAACGTGTCTCTTGATACCAAGATGATGTAGGGTGGAACCCTAGATGGCCGATCTTTCACAAAAGGAGCGGATCCCGTGAAGAACAAGAGGGGAATCACGAGAGAATCACTCAAAATCAACAAGAACAATCACACATGTGCTAGATCCTCGAAACACAAAGAGATACACGATCCAAATCCAACAAGGGACGATACAAAGGGTAGCCGGTTCTTCTCCGTGAGGAGGTATGGAATCCACAAGGGGATATTCCCGTAAAGGGGTCTTGAATCCAAGGTGGATCTTCTCCGAAGAGGGGCCGCGGTCTCTCTCAAGGAGTAGATCCGATATGGATGACCGAAGCACTATCTCACAAATGAGCTAAGACAACGC
This sequence comes from Triticum urartu, assembly GCF_056163025.1. Classification (NCBI taxonomy): domain Eukaryota; kingdom Viridiplantae; phylum Streptophyta; class Magnoliopsida; order Poales; family Poaceae; genus Triticum; species Triticum urartu. The sequence goes on from NC_141875.1 coordinate 268,227,119, forward strand.
TAACCCTAGAAAGTAGGACGAGGAGGAGTATATATAGTCTAGGGGGGAGAAGGGGTACATGGGCCTCGGCCCTTCACTTTGCGTAGACAGGGGAGGCCGGAAGTCCGGGCGTCGGGCCGGATGTTCGGGCTTTCACGCGAGGCCGGATGTCCGCGCTAGGGAGGTCGGATGTCCGGGTTGGAGCGGCTAGTTTGTTGCTCTTGGGTTCGGAGGGGTCCGGATTTCCGGGCTGGAGGCTGGTCATCGTGGGGCTCGGGAAGGGCCGGATGTCCGGGCTGGCGAGGCCAGATGTCCGGGGCCTGTAGTGTCCTCGCGGCTGAGCGGCTGTGGTGGGTGAAGCTCCAAGGGCCGGACGTCCGGGGTCGTGGCCGGATGTCCGGGGCCTGGGGGTGTACTTGAATCCTTCCGTTGGTTCTCTTCATCCGTGAACTTGGCGACTTGTACATCTTCATGTGCATCTTCGGGAGGGTCCTCTTGATACCTAATCATGAACAACAACTCGGACTTAGGTAGTAGCCATGTGTCATGCAAAGAAAGTGGAAGTTCGGAGAGGAATGAGTTCAGCTTATCTTCGATAGCCTTGGCTCGGGCTCTTGTCATTGGTCCAAGTGGTGTCGTTGGAGGTGTAGATGCATCCATGGTGATGATCGTGGGATGCTCCGCATCATAGGTCCATGGGGATGACCATAGGATGCTCCGCTTCAAGGCTGCTACGCAGGTTCATCGGGAGGCGAGCCCTTTGACCAGGCTCCGTAGCCCACCTTCGTCCCAGCTGCCCCCACTTTTAATGGCGCTGGCACCTGTAACGCCCTCGATGCGGCTATATCTCCCACGCATTGAAGCAAGACTTAGAGGCATAACCGCATTGAAAGCAAAGTCGCAAGTGAGGTAATCTTCACACAAGCCATGTAATACATAAGGGAAAGAGATACATAGTTGGCTTACAATCGCCACTTCACAAAATAGATGAATAAAGCATTACATCATCCAGATACAATCAAGGTCCGACTACGGAACCAAAATAAAAGAAGACTACCCCAAATGCTACACAGATCCCCGATCGACCCCAACTGGGCTCCGCTACTGATCAACTAAAATGAAACAACACAAAGTACAAGATCTTCATCGAGCTCCTCCTTGAGCTTGGTTGCGTAATCTGCATGTTTCAACAGCATTTGCAAGCTGGTTTAGGAAGTATCTTTGAGTCACGGGGACTCAGCAATCTCACACCCTCGCGATCAACACTATTTGAGCTTATAGGAAGGGTAAAAGGTATGAGGTGGAGCTGCAGCGAGCGACTAGCATATATGGTGGCTAACATACGCAAATGAGAGCGAGAAGAGAAGGCAAAGCACAGTCGAACAACTATGATCAAGAAGTGATCCTAGAAAAACGTACGTCAAGCATTACTCCAACAACGTGTTCACTTCCCGGACTCTACCGAGAAGAGACCAACACGGTTACACACACGGTTGATGTATTTTAATTTAAGATCAACTTCAGGTTTTCTACAACCGGACATTAACAAATTCCCATCTGCCCATAACCACAGGCACGACTTTCGAAAATTCAAATTCCTGCAGGGGTGTCCCAACTTAGCCCATCACAAGCCCTCACGGTCAACGAAGGATATTCCTTCTCCCAAGACATTCCGATCAGACTCGGCATCCAGGTTATAAGACATTTCGACAATGGTAAAACAAGTCCAGCAACACCGCCAGAATGTGCCGACAAATCCCGATAGGACCTACACATATCTTGTTCTCAGGGCACTACGTACAACTAAAACCAGCCCTTGAGTTTCCATGAGGTGGCGCTGCAAGTGGCTCTGTTTGGACCAACACTCAGAGGAGCACTGGCCCTGGGGGGGGTTAAATAAAGATGACCCTTGAGTCTGCAGAACCCAAGGGAAAGAAAAGGATAGGTGGTGAATGGTAAAACCAATATTGGGCATTGCTGGAGGAGTTTTATTCAAGGGGAACTGTCAAGGGGTTCCCTTTATAACCCAACCACGTAAGGAACGCAAAATCCGGGAACATAACACCGATATGACGGAAACTAGGGCGGCAAGAATGGAACAAAACACCAGGCATAAGGTCGAGCCTTCCACCCTTTACCAAGTATATAGATGCATTAATTAAATAAGAGATATTATGATATCCCAACTAGTAAACATGTTCCAACAAGGAAAAACATCTCCATGTTCCAACAAGGAACAAACTTCAATCTTCACCTACAACTAACAACGCTATAAGAGGGGCTGATCAAAGCGGTAACATAGCCAAACAATGGTTTGCTAGGAAAAGGTGGGTTAGAGGCTTGGTTCAACAATATGGGAGGCATGATAAGCAAGTGGTAGGTATCGCAACATAGGCATAGCAAAAGAGCGAGCAACTAGCAAGCAAAGATAGAAGTGATTTCGAGGGTATGGTCATCTTGCCTGAAATCCCGCTCACAAGCATGGCAAAAGTGCAAATGATAACAGGTTTCAGACTTAGTGAAATTAACACAAGTCTGGAATTTATCATCGGGAAGCACACTTTAGAGCATGATAACTACGTACTACAGGAACTTAACATGGCAAAGCAAGGCATGACATGAACCTACTCAAAGCACTTATCAAAAGTCCCTTAGTGACCTTCAGCCAAAAGGGATCAGAAAATACAATTGCAAGCATGTGAACATGGCAAAAACATAAACAGATTCAGATTTAGTGAAAAACTGGAACATGCAAAACAGATAACGAGTAGGCATGTTTACTAGCTCGATGCACTCACTACAGAGCATGTCATGACAAACTAAGCATACACCCATCAAGAATACATGTCATAGAAGCTAGACATGGAAAGAACAACAACATAGCATGCACGGATCAATAGCAACAACCTTGGCAAAATCGCTAATCATGTCAATGATCTGCCAGGAACATTTTATAGCAAAAGTAGAGCTCGATTGACTCAATCTAGGTTGCTCCATAATTGCAAAAAAATACATGGATGGATAGAGCACCACAATATTAACAAAATATCCTTCCTGATCATCCTCAAAAGAGGCACGGATCACTAGGAAACAACATGAACATATGGCATAACAACAAAATCAGGACAAGGACTTAGTGAAATTCTAAGTCCCTGAAATCAGCATTACCGATTACGCTACTTTGCAAGCTTGTGCTAGTCACCACAAATATCACAAAAATACATGGTAAGCACCCCTGCAAAGATGACATGGCATTCTACAAAACACATGTAGAGCTCAGGATCATAGTATGCACACATTAATCATGGCAAAAATGACAATAGGCTATTTGCTGAAACAGATCTGACAAATTCATCACATAGCCCTCTTCCAACAACATTTCAGGCATCAAGATGAACTCAAATTAAAAAGATGCAGCGAGATGAAATGATGTACTCGTCGAGGCGAACATTTTGATATGCTACACGCACGAATCGGAGCTACGATGAGGAAGTTACGACATGCGAAAAAATGCTAAAAATTACTGAGATCCTCGGGACTTAGTGAAAAAAATAGACCTCGGGGAAGCGGGACGAGGAGATCCGGGATGGAGCGATCCGGGGACGAGGGCGTGCAGCATTTGGTTTGGGGCCTTGGTGGATCTTGTCCAACTCGGACGGATCCGGCCGGACGGTGACCAGAGACGGGCACCGGCGAACTCTAGCGATGGCCGGCGACGAGGGACGCAGTGGCACGACGAAGAGCATGGCGGCGCCGGCGACGAGGTGGAGGAGGAGACAGCGCGCGGGCGGCGGCGGCCGGTACGGAAGGCACAGCGGCGGAGCAAGGCGAGCCCGGCGAAGCTCCGGCGGGCGCAGGTGGCCGGAGTCGGTGCGGATGGTGGCGGATGGCGGCTCCAGCAATTGCGCCCGGGGCTGCGACGGGGTCCTGCCGCGAGCGGGAGGCAGCATAGGCACGGGAGCCAGGCGGCGGTGGTTGCGGGCTCGCACGGGCCCTCCCTGGGCCGCGCGGGCCGGCGCGGAGGAGACGGCGGCGGGGTGACGGGGCGGCCCCGGAGTCGCTGGGCGCGGCGGCGGATCTCGTCCGGTCCGGGACGGACATGTCCGGCGGGCGAGAGGGAAATTTTTAGGGTTTGCACCGCGAAATCGGGGGAGGAGGACTAATTTATAGGTAGAGGGAGCTAGGAGAGTAAAAATGAGGTGCGGTTTTCGGCCATGCGATCGTGATAGAATGACCGAGATGATGGAGGAGGTTTAGGTGGGTTTTGGGCCACTTTGGAGGGGTGTTGGGCTGCAAAACACACGAGGCCTTTTCGGTCCCTCGGTTAATGGTTGGAGTATCAAACGAAGTCCAGATGACACGAAACTTGACAGGCGGTCTACCGGTAGTAAACCAAAGCCGCATGACAAGTCTCGGTCCAATCCGAAAACGTTTAACACCCGCACACGAAAAGAGGTAGAAAGGGACACCGGGTGACATAGGAGCGCCGGATTGCAAAACGGACACTAGGGAAAATGCTCGGATGCATGAGACGAACATGTATGCGAATGCGATGCACATGATGACATGATATGAGATGCATGACACGCAAACAATGACAAGAGAACCACAACGAATAACTGGAGGACACCTGGCACATCGGTCTCGGGGCGTTACAACACTCCACCACTATGAGAGGATCTCATCCCGAGATCTAGAATGGCACCGGAGGGAAAACGGAAGAGAAAGAGGAGAGGTAAAGCTAAGTTGATTCTTTGAAAAACGAGTGAGACCAAAGAACCTTGAAAAGGTTAAGCCATTTCCAGAAAAGAATACAACGAAGATGAACGAAGTTGAAAACACTCCGTTAGAAAAGAGAAACAAGGAAGAACAACTTCAAACAGCACTCCGGTTGGAAAGATGTGCAAGGCTTGATAAAATGAAAGAACTTGAGCAGCGGGCACACACTCCGGTTAAATGGATAAGCATGAAAAGAACACGATCCAAGATGATGAGAGAAAAGAGCAACATCACAATGGCTCCGGAACAAAAGAATAGAAGATAGATAATTGAAATAAAAGAATGGAGAAGAAAATGCCATGTTATGCCACAAAAGAGCTTGAGAAGGCATCCTTAGGAGACGGGTCGAGCGGAGTTGTTGGAACACCAACGATGAAAAGAATACGCTTGATATGGTCCTATGGAATACATCTCAAATTATGAGGTGACAACCTGCCACTCACGGGAAAAAGAATTGGATTGGTATGAACAAGGAGACGAGAAAGTATTTCACCAGGAGGATAAAGAAGAACTTGGGTCCTTTATAAGCACCATAGATAGCAACAAACTTAGGGAAGGCTTTAGGTGAAATATAACCCAAGATAACTTCAAAGAAGAGATTGATGGATTTAAAATACCTCATTCCTAACAACATGTGAATCATGAAACATGAGCTCAAATTATCAAGAATGACATAATACCACCTCCAATGATATGGAAGAAAGGAATGGCACTCCGGATAGCAATATGAAGAATGCTTGAACTCCTCTGAAAAGAAACTTGATGAACACTTCAAGAAGGAATTAAATCCTTGAAGAACCATCATGAAGAACCTTCATGAAGAACTCCGTTAACAAAAGGATGATGAAGACGGAAGGAAAAAAGGAGTTGAGAACACAAGGTGAAGCCTTGAAATGATTTAGATGGATCTCCATGACGTGAAAAATTGAGAGAACTTGGAACTCCGGAAAAGAAAAGATGAATCAAGTGAAACCGAGAATTTGATGAGCCTCCGTAATAAGGGATTAATCACTTGGAAGAAAAACAAGAATAAGGACTACATTATGCTTATCCTTCACCAATTAGATTGATGACAAATAATGGATTTGGCATACTACTTATTCTCGTAGAATAGATTAACAGAGATATCGCACAAAACTTGAGAAGGTCTACGATGATCCACCGGTAAGATTGAAACAACAAATGAGTTGATATGATAACCATAGAATAGAATCTTGAACGAACCACCGTAAGAATTGGGAATGATCAAAGGAAAAATATCGAGGCACCGGGAAGAATTAGCAAATGAACGAAGATGTTTGAGAGAATTTAGATACAAAATAACAAAGAGATCAAGAGCTGATAAGAGAATACTTGAATGATGCACCGGTAAGATAGGAGAATGATAACTGACAGCTGATAAAGAATAAACGTGAATTAATGGACTCCGGATAACAAATTGAGAAGACTCTTGAATTGCTCCGGATAGGTGAAAAGAATTCTCACGATCAAAACAATTACGAGAGGATGACAACAAGCTAGAATCACGAATTTTGAAGAGAATGGAGCAAGATATGGAGGTAAAACTCTTCTTCGGTCTTCAAAATCTGAGAGTTCTGATGAGAAACACCACCAAATTGTTGAGATAGTCCGGGATGTAAAATGGAAGGTTGAGCCAACAATGAAAAGAATTTGAAAGATCTTGGAGAAAATAATAAGGCTGGTGATAGTTCATTCTTACGTCAAACTTTAGAAAAGAATTTGAGAATAACTCCGGAAAAATTAGAAGAGTCAGGTAAGATCCTGGAAAAAGACATGTGGGTTATGGCCTACTGAAAATAAACACCGTAGAACGATAACTTGAAAAGGAGATAGCACCGGTTGAATTTAAATGGCTTGAATGAGATACTAATCTCGAAAGAGCTTGAACGAATGCAGAGTGAAAACACAAATCTTCGAGATATCTTCAGCACTCCGGAACAATTGAATAGCGAGAGGTGAATGATTAAGAATTGCACCGGCATGAGAAGGTATTTAAAACGAGGAAAAGGATATGATCCACAAAGCTTGACTTGGATCCACCGGAGAAGAAAAGACTGAAGAATGACGAACTAGAAGATCCATTAGAATCTCCACGATAAATCACCAGATCGAAACTTGAAAGAAAAGGATGAAGAGACTTCACATGAAAACAATGGATAGTTGATTTAGAAATCTCAGTCCTCGAAGAAAAAGGGTGGGAGGGTGGGAAAACAAAGACAAGTTGGAACGGATGAAGCAAACACTGTTGATAAGAACTGTAATTGGATCTTGTGGATGTTGAAAAGATCGGATCCACTTGAAGAGAAACACACCGGTTGAAAAGGATTGACAAGACAAGCTCGATTATTAGGAAGGAATAGTATTCACATAGGAACATGAGAACACCGCTTAAGAAAGGTATGGAATCAACATTTGACTTCGAAGCAACTCGAATACCACAACTCAAAACAAAACAAAGGATTGGCTTGCAGAATAAGCCGGAACAAACATATGATAGAGATTTCGTCCGAAGTTTTCATAGTGGGGCCTACACGGGCTCGATCGTACATCACCATCATGTACAAGGCAGTGCACATGACATACGAAGCGTACCCGAGTCGGCATAGCCAAGGACTCATTAAGACACAACAAGACCACTTTAAAACCAACCGTGAATAGGCGGACCACTAGACGTTGAACCCCAATTCCATATCATACATCTATCGGAAAGATATCCTAAGAGCTACTTGAATTCCCACTTATAAACTCCCGAAATTTTCCGGTTATGCAATCAGGTGTTGGGGATACAGGGGAAGCATAATATCTCACCCAAAACTAGTAAATCCTACATCCAGCTGTATCCATACTTCAACACATAACCAAGAAACCTTCGGAAATCATCTACCTCAACCTTCGAAAAGCATCCATTATACGAGTTATGGCAATACTCCCGAACTCCCTCCCCTGTACTGGGTGGCGTCGAGGTTATCTCACCAACAACTGCATAAAAGAGATTTTTGATGTCGGCGAAACTAAACTCAGGTATTCTAGAATCTCAACGATAAAATTATGACGACAACACCTTGGAGCTCAACTCCTCTGGACACTGCCAAAACCCCTAAATGTCAGGAGGCACCAAGAACAATGTTCTCGTCACAAAACCATCGGAACGATTCCAAGATACCCGCGTGATCCAAAAAAAATTTTTTGTGAAAAATTTGAGAAGAGAAGAGTCAAAACTATACGTCAGGATGCCTCACCAGAGCGACGAAGGGACTGAGGAGTAAAAAGAATTCCCAACTCTCCGATATATATAATCCTAAATGACTCAAAACATTTTTCTAGACTCAACAACGCCAGCGATTAGATCAAGCAGGGGGCTCCTAAGGTCGGGGAAGGCTCTGATACCAACTTGTAACGCCCTCGATGCGGCTATATCTCCCACGTGTCGAAGCACAACTTAGAGGCATAACCGCATTGAAAGCAATGTCGCAAGTGTGGTAATCTTCACACAACCCATGTAATACATAAGGAAAAGAGATACATAGTTGGCTTACAATCGCCACTTCACACAATACATGAATAAAGCATTACATCATCAAGATACAATCAAGGTCCGACTACGGAACCAAAATAAAAGAAGACTACCCCAAATGCTACACAGATCCCCGATCGACCCCAACTGGGCTCTGCTACTGATCAACTAGAACGAAAACAACACAAAGGACAAGATCTTCATCGAGCTCCTCCTTGAGCTTGTTTGCGTCATCTGCATGTTTCAATGGCACCTGCAAGCAGGTTTAGGAAGTATCTGTGCGTCACGGGGACTCAGAAATCTCACACCCTCGCGATCAAGACTATTTAAGCTTATAGGAAGGGTAAAAGGTATGAGGTGGAGCTGCAGCGAGCGACTAGCATATATGGTGGCTAACATACGCAAATGAGAGCGAGAAGAGAAGGCAAAGCACGGTCGAAAAACTATGATCAAGAAGTGATCCTAGAACAACCTATGTCAAGCATTACTCCAACACCATGTTCACTTCCCGGACTCCGCCGAGAAGAAACCATCACGGTTACACACACGGTTGATGTATTTTAATTTAAGATCAACTTCAGGTTTTCTACAACCGGACATTAACAAATTCCCATCTGCCCATAACCACGGGCACGGCTTTCGAAAGTTCAAATTCCTGCAGGGGTGTCCCAACTTAGCCCATCACAAGCCCTCACGGTCAACGAAGGATATTCCTTCTCCCAAGACATTCCGATCAGACTCAGCATCCAGGTTACAAGACATTTCAACAATGGTAAAACAAGTCCAGCAAGACCGACGGAATGTGCCGACAAATCCCGATAGGAGCTGCACATATCTCGTTCTCAGGGCACACTCAGATGAGCACTATGTAAACCTAAAACCAGCCCTCGAGTTTCCCCGAGGTGGCGCTGCAAGTGGCTCTCTTTGGACCAACACTCAGAGGAGCACTGGCCCAGGGGGGTTTAAATAAAGATGACCCTTGAGTCTGTAGAACACAAGGAAAGAAAAGGCTAGGTGGCGAATGGTAAAACCAATGTTGGGCATTGCTGAAGGAGTTTTATTCAAGGCGAACTGTCAAGGGGTTCCCATTATAACCCAACCGCATAAGGAATGCAAAATCCGGGAACATAACACTGATATGATGGAAACTAGGGCGGCAAGAGTGGAACAAAACACCAGGCATAAGGCCCAGCCTTCCACCCTTTACCAAGTATATAGATGCATTAATTAAATAAGATATATTGTGATATCCCAAAAAGTAAACATGTTCATGCAATGCCTGCAAGGAACAACATCTCCATGTTCCAACAAGGAACAAACTTCAATCTTCACCTGCAACTAACAACGCTATAAGAGGGGCTGAGCAAAGCGGTAACATAGCCAAACAACGGTTTGCTAGGATAAGGTGGGTTAGAGGCTTGGTTCAACAATATGGGAGGCATGATCAGCAAGTGGTAGGTATCGCAGCTTAGGCATAGCAAAAGAGCGAGCAACTAGCAAGCAAAGATAGAAGTGATTTCGAGGGTATGGTCATCTTGCTTGAAATCCCGCAAGGAAGAAGAACGACTCCATTAAGAAGACAAACGGACTTAGTCGAATGGTTCGTCACAAACGCGACATAATCGGAACCAACCCGAAGAAGCAACACCGGAAAGAAGCACACAACATAGTAAGCAACCAACACATGAACATGGTATGATATGTGGGATGAGGTATGCGGTGCATATGCATGATTTGGAAAAGAATGATTGAACCTGGCCTCAACATGGAAATCCAGGAGTGCCACTGGAAAGGTGAGGTGATTTCGGTTGAAATTGATATAAAGATCACCAGAACCGGATGCACGGTTTGGAAATGCCAAGCAAAACAAATATGGCACCGGTCTGCGATTAACAGCAAGTAGCCATCTAAATGCATCAAGATAAATATGCTACAGCACTCAAACATGGCAACAGAATATATGGCAGGGATCCACTCATGATGCTTGACAAAAGATTAACACTGATCTATGGCTAATTCACTCAATAACAGGTTCAAACAAGCATGGCAAAAGTGCAAATGATAACAGGTTTCAGACTTTAGAGCATGATAACTACATGCTACAGGAACTTAACATGGCAAAGCAAGGCATGACATGAAGCTACTCAAAGAACTTATCAAAAGTGCCTTAGTGACCTTGAGCCAAAAGGGATCAGAAAATACAATTGCAAGCATGTGAACACGGCAAAAACATAAACAGATTCAGATTTAGTGAAAAACTGGAGCATGCAAAACAGATAATGAGTAGGCATGTTTACGAGCTCGATGCACTCACTACAGAGCATGGCATGACAAACTAAGCATACACCCATCAAGAAGACATGTAATAGAAGCAAGGCATGGCAATAACAACAACATAGCATGCACGGATCAATAGCAACAACCTCGGCAAAATCGCTAATCATGTCAATGATCTGCCAGGAATATTTTATAGCAAAAGTAGAGCTCGATTGACTCAAGCTAATGTGCTCCATAATTGCAAACAAAGACATAGATGGATAGAGCACCACAATATTAACAAAACATACTTACTGATCATCCTCAAAAGAGGCACGTATCACTAGGAAATAACATGAACATATGGCATAACAACAAATCAGGACAAGGACTTAGTGAAATTCTAAGTCCCTGAAATCAGCATTACCGATTACGCTACTTTGCAAGCTGGTGCTAGTCACCACAAATATCACAAAAATACATGGTAAGCACCCTTGTAAACATGACATGGCATTCTACAAAACACATGTAGAGTTCAGGATCATAGCATGCACACATTAATCATGGAAAAAATGACAAAAGGCTATTTGCTGAAACAGATCTGACAAATTCATCACATAGCCCTCTTCCAACTTCATTTTCCGCATCAAGATGAACTCAAATGAAAAAGATTCAATGATATGAAATTATGTACTCCTCGAGACGAACATTTTGATATGCTACACGCATGAATCGAAGTTATGATGAGGGAGTTACGACATGCGGAAAAATGCTAAAAATTACTAAGATCCTCGGGACTTAGTGAAAAAAATAGACCTCGGGGAAGCGGGATGAGGAGATCCGGGATGGAGCGATCCGGGGACGAGGGCGCGCGGCGTTTGGTTGGGGGAGTTGGTGGATCTTGTCCAACTCGGACGGATTCGGCCGGACGGCGACCGGAGACGGGCACCGGCAAACTCCGGCGATCGCCGGTGATGAGGGATGCGGTGGCGCGACGAAGAGCATGGCGGCGCTGGCGACGAGGTGGAGGAGGAGACAGCGGGCGGGCGGCGGCGGCCGGTACGGAAGGCGCGGTGGCGGAGCAAGGCGAGCCCGGCGAAGCTCCGGCGGGCGCAGGTGGCCGGAGTCGGCGCGGATGGCGGCGCCGGCGATGGCGCCCGGGACGGCGACGGGGTCCTGCCGCGAGCGGGAGGCGGCGTAGGCACGGGAGCCAGGCGGCGGTGGTTGCGGGCTCGCGCGGGCCCACCCTGGGCCGCGCGGGCCGGCGCGGAGGAGACGGCGGCGGGGTGACGTGGCGGCCCCGGAGTGGCTGGGTGCGGCGGCGGGATCTCGTCCGGTCCGGGACGGACATGTCCGGCGGGCGAGAGGGGAATTTTTAGGGTTTGCACCGCGAAATCGGGGAGGAGGACTAATTTATAGGTAGAGGGAGCTTGGAGAGTCCAAATGAGGTGCGGTTTTCGGCCACGCGATCATGATCGAACGACCGAGATGATGGACGAGATTTAGGTGGGTTTTGGGCCACTTTGGAGGGGTGTTGGGCTGCAACACACACGAGGCCTTTTCGGTCTCTCGGTTAACCGTTGGAGTATCAAACGAAGTCCAGATGGCACGAAACTTGACAGGCGGTCTACCGGTAGTAAACCAAGGCCGCATGACAAGTCTCGGTCCAATCCGAAAACGTTTAACACCCGCACATGAAAAGATTTAGAAAGGGACACCGGGTGACATAGGAGCGCCGGATTGCAAAACGGACACCGGGGAAAATGTTCGGATGCATGAGACGAACATGTATGCGAATGTGATGCACATGATGACATGATATGAGATGCATGACACACAAGAAATGACAAGACAACCACAGCGAATAACTGAAGGACACCTGGCACATCGTTCTCGGGGCGTTATAGCACCGCAGTTTAAAATCACCACGCACTACCTGGTATAGCTACAATCATCTCTCTTCCTCTCCGATTCTCCTGTCATCTACCTCCAACTAGTCTGACCTAACCGTACGCCATGTCACATCACGATGGGCTGCCCCTTAGTCTTCCAGTTTCCCAACGAAGACACCCAGCTGGAGTGTCAACAACATAAGGTGCATTGGGAAGAGCTTGAACTGGCCTTGCGGAAAGACGCTGTGCATGTCCCCGCCCTTGTTCCGGCTCCCATTGCCCCGACTGCGCCAACGCCCATCCCCGTGGCATTGATGGGCTGGGAGCCACACATTGTCGTGGAGCTTGATGCCATGGGGTTCCACGAGGTCCTCGATGACTTTCACGCGCCCATGCAACTGCCAGCACATGCGCCTATGCATGCCCTGACACGTGCGCCCGTGCCGGTGCCCGTGCACCTGCCAACGCATGCGTCTGCGCGTGCACGGACGCGCACGCCCGAGCCAGTGCACATGAATGTCCCCGCCGTGCCATTGCCAGCGCCTGCCCCTGCGCAGCTGCCAGTGCCACCCTCAGCAGCAGGGATCACCGCCGTCGGCCACTTCCTTGCACCAACTCAAGTCGCCTCCTCTCGCTAATTGACTCGCTCCCGGAGACCGAAGTACAGAACATTCTAGCCCTCCTTGAAGCTAGGTCCAACGTCCAGGAGTGTGCCAACAATGGCGCAAGACGCCGCCGTCTCCGTGTGTCAGTGGCCCGACGACACATAGAGGACGGCAGAGCTGCTGCTTCCCACCGCAAGACGCCCCTGTCGCTGCCACGTAATCTAAATTTGCCATGAAAAATGTTCGGATTTCCATGTTTCAAATCCGAACATTTGGGATTTATCATTTCCGTTTACTTTATTTCGATCGTCGTATGAATGTGAAGTCGGAGACAGACTGAATGAAATCTATGGTTTGACCAGTCCCCTTGTTCGAGCACTAGGCGATACATCTATTTATCCATGCATTTAATTATTACGGAGTAGTAGACAAATAGTACTACAACTAGCCTAGCTAACTTGTCCTTCACAATCACTTTTGTTCCTAAACTTGTTACATGTATAATACTACGTACGTGAAACTGGTGCCGTAACTTGTGAACGCATCTAGATATGGTCAACGGCAACATCGCCCGCGTGTTCTTCGTGTTCGCCCTTGCATCTAAACATAGAAGGGGGGAGAGCAGACATGGAACCCACCAGTAAGTGAAGGCGAATAGTACATGCTAATGAGCCGGTCCCACTAATGTACTAAAATTAATATTAAAACATGTTATCCATTGAATAGGCCGTGGTATATAAAAATATTACATCAACAACAGGGGGTACAACAAATGTTGCTACTATGTTGCCTATTGATGTGCGGCTTGAAGGCCCTGGTCGCATGTTCGATCCTCGTCCTTTATCATTTTTAATTTATATATGGGTCCAAATTTGTTCCATGACAGGTGGGCCCCTTGGTGTGTAGTTTGTAGCACTTTAATTTCTGGGTCGAAATTTGTTCCATTACAAGTGTATTATCGCCGTGTAGTTTTAGCATATTTGTAATAATTAAAGAGAACAACATAGTTTTTTGCAAAAATACCATGGTGCGATGTGGAAGGTGAGAAAAGACGTGCGAGAGAGCGGTGACCGAGCCATAGGGAAATCAATTGGGGGAGGTGCGGGGGTTGCAATGGTGTTTGGAGTAGTCGTGGGCCAAATGCTACGAAAATATAATCTAAACCCACCGGAATAAATGCCTTCACAAATTAATCCAAGGTTGGAGTGCCCCTCGCAATTTAAATAGCTCCGGTACTACGAGGGATGGAGAGGTAGCTTCAATATGTGGAAGATATGGCGCTAGAAAGCGAGGTGAATCGTAACATAGGGTGACAAAGTGAGGGTGGTCCAGCATTCGGTTAATATATATATGCTCTGGAGAGATATTGTCCGATTGAGCTTTTGGGAAGGGTGAGGGTTGTAGGATAGAGCTTGAGAGATGATCCATTCACAAACAAGTAGATATATTTTGTGCTTGGGAGGAAGCAAGGTCAATCGATACATAGATAAAGGGAGAGAGATTGAGCGAGTGTAGTTCGTCATGCAATCGAAAGAGTGAGATGGGTTGGAGAGAGTGACGTAGATAGACAATGTGCGTGAGAGAGTATACAATATGAATATGTCGAATTGGGCTCAAACATGAAGATATATTGTTTGTGTCCGAGAAAGAGCAAGGTCAACCGATACATGCATAGAGAGAGAGAGAGAGAGATTGAGCGAGCGTGGGCCACCATGAGGTCGAAAGTGTGGTGGCGGCTTGGATGGACTGACCTAGATAGAAAATTTGCGTGAGAGAGTATAGAGTCTGTCTATCATTTGTGTGTGAGAGAAAGCGAGGTTAATCGAGACATAGACAGAGAGAGAGAGAGAGATTGAGCGAGGGTAGGCCACCGTGCGGAAGAAAGAGTGAGATAGTCTCGAGAGAGTGACCTAGGTAAATAATGTGCGTGCGTGCGCACGAGAGGGGGGGTCTAGATAGGCAATGCATGTATCTAGTGAGAGAGGGTGGGAGGGAGAGAGATATAGAGAGGTCGTCATGGAGTGCAATGGCGGGTGTGAGAGAAAGATACATTTGTTAACAGAGTGGGAAAAGGGGGTCGTGTACTTGAGAGAGTTAGTGATCGAAACATGGAGAGAAAGAATGAACATGTGTCGGAAACCAATAGCTTTGTACGGTGCTTAGGAGAGGAAGATTGGTCGATACATGAAGTATGTAGCGTGTGTGCCGAGGTGGGGTGGGGCTAAAAACAACATTTGAATGTAGATACTACTAGACTTAGTATTGATGTTTAAATTTAGTGTACATTGTAAGATTTGAATTAAGAACTATGCATATGGCTTCCGTAATTATTTCTAATTCGTGCCATACTAGGTTTGGAAAAGTTCACATTGACTCGATTGTTCTGGTATTTTGTATGTGTGTGGTCATATGTTTGAATCCATCCAAAGTTTTCAATCTACCACGGTGTTCATCTTATACATATGAATTTGTATTGAAAAGTAGCCTAGATACCGTGAAATGCGAAATCCACGTTAGAATTGGAGATCCCTATATGGCCTACTTACCTCAGCTCTAGTTCAGCTCGGCAGTCCGCTTGCCCAGCGCCTGGTTCTGGGAGTTGTAGGCGGCCGCGTGCAAGTTGTGATAGTCCTACAACAAAAATGACACTTCAGCATTTGGAAGCTCACCTTGAAGTTCCAGCCCGCCTGCTCAGCAGCCGGCCTAGAACTCGGCGGCTACACCCACTGGTTACGCTGGCGCGTCACCACAAACAACAGCGAAAGCGTACCCGGATGGTCATATGCATCGCCAGCAGCTCGCTCCTGGACTTGAGAAGGATGGCACCGTGGGCATTGAATTGGTCCAGGATGTCCATCACAACCACATTGAGGACAGACGAGCCGGCTCCTGACGTCCAATCAAACGAGCGGCACTGGTGGCCTCGATGTCGGGCGCCGATGAGCTCACCGCCCCAATCTCCATTGGCCTTGGCACCAAAACCGCCCTCATTGGGCACTTGCGCACGGGCACGCGGGTCGTCACGACCCGGCCCACCACCAAATCACCAATAGACGGTGGCACGGGGACGCGGGTCGTCATGACCCGGCCCACCACCAACAGTCGGCGTGCACGGAGGCACTTCCGCCTCTGAGATGACTTGGTCGGCCCCTCCCCTCTCTAGGGTCGTCTGGTCGGCCCCTGCCCCTCTAGTGGATGGTTGGCCCTCCACCACCGGTGGCTCCGTTTGCTGCAGGCCAGTGGCCTCAAGAGCCCTGTCACGGGTCAGCTCCTCCTCCCACGCCTTGCCGCCGTGTCTCCCTGTTCTTTGGCGACCGCGTCGGCCTATGCCTTGGCCGTCGCGTCAGCCTCTACCCATGACGCATCTGCCGTGTAACACCCCGCATGTAACCTGCCATATTTGTATTCCAACTCTTGCCATTTCCGACACTAAGTTATGATATTTCCTCATTGTTGGGTTTTGTCTTCGTGTTGCTTTTGTCTTTGTTATGCATCTCGTATCATGTCATCATGTGCATCACATTTGCATACGTGTTCGTCTCATGCATCCGAGCATTTTCCCCGTTGTCCATTTTGCATTCCGGCGCTCCTATGTCCTCCCGTGTCTCCTTTTACCTCTTTTCGTGCGCGGGTGTTAAACGTTCTCAGATTGGACCGAGACTTTCCAAGCGGCCTTGGTTTACCACTGGTAGACCGCCTGTCAAGTTTTGTGCCATTTGGACTTCGTTTGATACTCCAACGGTTAACCGAGGAACCGAGAAGGCCTCGTGTGTGTTGCAGCCCAACACCCCTCCAAAGTGGCTCAAAACCCACCTAAACCGCCTCCATCATCTAGCTCGTTCGATCACGATCGCGTGGCCACAAACTGTGCTCAATTTGGAGCTTCCTAGCTCCCTCTACCTATAAAAAGGCATCTCCCCCGAAAATTTCGGATCAAACCCTAGCCCCTCCCTCTACTCGCGCCGCCGGACACAATCCACCAGGCCGGACGTCTCCGCCCAGCTCCGCCCGACGAACCCGCAGCCGCCACATCTCCCACCGGCGCCTCCCTCCGCCGCAGCCCGCCGAAGCCTGCCGGAGGCCCTCCCGGCCCGCTTCGTCTCAGCCGCCGCCCGCGCCTTCCTCCCTCGCCGCGCCGCCCCGCGCCGCCTTCGCCGCCGCCCGCCGCCACCGCGTGCCCGCGCTGCCCGAGGCCACCTCCGCCGCTGCTCGCCTCCGCCCGCGCCGCCCCGAGCCGGCGCCGCCTCCGCCGCCATCGCCTCGCCGCCGTCCGGCCTCGCCGGCCTCTCCGTCGTCCTCCTCCCAGCCAGATCCGGCGATCCCCAACTCCGGCGCCCCCAAGTGCTGCTCCGGCGAGATCCGCCGCTGCCTCGAAGAACGTGCCCGATCCGATCTGGAAACTGGGAGGTTGACCTAATTCTTCCCTAAGTTCCGGTAACTTTTAGCGTTTTTCGTCGCATCATAACTCTGCATACGTGGCTCCGTTTGGGCGTGTAGCATATCAAATTGTTTGTCTCGACGAGTACATCATTTCATTCCATTGCACCATGTTCATTTGAGTTCGTCTTGATGCCCTAAACGTTGTTACAAAAGTGCTATGCAATGTTAGTTTCAGATTCTTATCAGCAATTGGACATTTGTCATTTTTTCCATGATTAATGTGTGCCTCCTATGATCTTGAGCCCTACATGTGTTCTGAAGTATGCCATGCCATATTTACAGGGGTGTATGCCATGTATTTTTGTGATCTCTGTGGTGACTAGTAGAAGCATGCAACGTAGCTCTACTGATGTTGCTGATTTCAGGGACTTGGAAATCTTCTAAGTCTTTGCCCTGTTAATATTTTTATGCCATGTATTCTTGTTGCTACAGAGTGATCCATGCCTCTTTTGATGTGATCTTTGTGATGTGATCTTTGTTGTGGTCTATCCATCCATGTCTTTGTTTGCAATTATGGAGCACCCTAGCTTGACTCAATCGAGCTCTACTTTTGCTATAAAATGTTCCTGTTAGATTGTTTACATGTTAAGCAAGTTTGCCGAGGTTGTTATATTTATCCTTGCATGCTATGAGGTTGTTCTTGCCATGTTTAGCTTCTATGCCATGTCTACTTGCTGGGTGTATGCTTAGTTGGTCATGCAATGCCTTGTGGTGAGTGCATCGAGCTCGTAAACATGGCTACTTGTTATCTGTTTTGCCATGTTCCAGTTTTTCTACTAAGTCTGAAATATGTTACCGAAAGTTGTTATGTTCACATGGTTGCCATTGTATTTTCTGATCCCTTTTGGCTTATGCTTAGTAAGGGACTTTTG
Source organism: Triticum urartu (assembly GCF_056163025.1). Taxonomy (NCBI): domain Eukaryota; kingdom Viridiplantae; phylum Streptophyta; class Magnoliopsida; order Poales; family Poaceae; genus Triticum; species Triticum urartu. Next base: position 268,245,477 of record NC_141875.1, read on the forward strand.
TTGTATGCTTTGAGTAGCTTCATGCCATGCTTTGCTTTGCCATGATATGTTCCTATAGCATGTTGTTATTTTGCTCTAAACATTGCTCCTTGATGTTAAATTCCCGACTTCTTGTTATTTTCACTAAGTCTGTAACATGTTATCTTTTGCACTTTTGTCGTGCTTGTTTGAACCTGCTATTGAGTGAATTAGCCGTAGCTCAGTGTTCATCTTTTATCAAGCATCTTGAGTGGATCCCTTCCATATGCTTTGTTGTTATGTTGGAGTGCAATAGCTTGTTGTTCTTGATGCTTTTAGATGGCCTCGTGCTGTTAATCGCAGATTGGTGCCATATTTATTTTGCTTGCCATTTGCAAACCATGCATACGATTCCGGTGATCTTTATATCGATTTCGACCGAAATCAACTCATCTTTCCAGCGGCACTCTTGGTTTTCCAAGTTGAGGCCAGGTTCAATCTTTCCTTTCCGAAACATGCGTATGCATCACATATCACATCCCGCATGTCATGCCATGTTTTGCATCATGTTGCTTGTGCATTCCACGTGGTTGATTGAGTTCCCCTTTGCTTGTGTTCTTGCTTTGGGTAGAGCCGGAAGACGAGTACGCGATCGAGGAACCCGTTGAGTATGCTTACGAGGATCAAGCTAACGTCAACTCGGAGAACTTTGTAGGCAAGATTACCATACCCTCGAAATCATTTCTATCTTTGCTTGCTAGATGCTCACTCTTTTGCTATGCCTATGCTATGATACCTACCACTTGATTATCATGCCTCCCATATTTCCATGTCAAACCTCTAACCCACCTTGTCCGAGCAAACCGTTGTTTGGCTATGTTACCGCTTTGCTCAGCCTCTCTTATAGCGTGCTAGTTGCAGGTGAAGATTGGAGTTTGTTCCTTGTTGGAACATGTTTATTGTTGGGATATCATTATTATATCTTGTCTATTTTAATGCATCTATACACTTGGTAAAGGGTGGACGGCTCGGCCTTATGCCTGGTGTTTTGTTCCACTCTTGCCGCCCTAGTTTCCGTCATACCGGTGTTATGTTCCTTGATTTTGCGTTCCTTACACGGTTGGGTTATAATGGGAACCCCTTGACAGTTCACCTTGAATAAAACTCATCCAGCAATGCCCAACATTGGTTTTACTATTTGCCACCTAGCCTCTTTTTCCCTTGGGTTCCGCGGACTCAAGGGTCATCTTTATTTTAAACCCCCGGGACAGTGCTCCTCTGAGTGTTGGTCCAAACTAGAGCCCCTTGCAGTGCCACCTCGGGGAAACCTGAGGGCTGGTTTTAGTTGTACGGGTTGCTTATCCGGTGTACCCTGAGAACGAGATATGTGCAGCTCCTATCGGGATTTGTCGGCACATTCGGGTGGTTTTGCTGGACTTATTTTACCATTGTCGAGATGTCTTGTAACCGGGATTCCGAGTCTGATCGGATTGTCTTGGGAGAAGGAATATCCTTCATTGACCGTGAGAGCTTGTGATGGGCTAAGTTGGGACACCCCTGCAGGGATTTGAACTTTCGAAAGACGTGCCCGCGGATATGGGCAGATGGGAATTTGTTACTGTCCAGTTTGTAGAAAACCTGAATCTTAACCTAATTAAAATGAATGAACAGAGTGTGTGGCCATGATGGTCTCTTTTTGCCGAAGTCCGGGAAGGGAACACGGTCTCGAGTTATGCTTGATCTAGGATCACTTCTTGATCATAGTTTCTCGACCGTGCCTTGCCGTCTCTTCTCGCTCTCATTTGCGTATGTTAGCCACCATATATGCTAGTGCTTGCTGCAGCTCCACCTCATACCTTTTACCCTACCTATAACCTTAAATAGTCTTGATCATGAGGGTGTGAGATTGCTGAGTCCCCGTGACTCACATATTACTTCCAAAACCAGATGCAGGGACCAATGATACCGCTCCAGGAGATTCGACTGAGCTCAAGTGGGAGTTTGATGAGGACTCAGGACGATACTACGTTTCCTTTCCAAACGATCAGTAGTGGAGCCCAGTTGGGGCGATCGGGGACTTTGTTGCATTTGGGGTTATCTTTATTTTGGTTCCATAGTCGGACCTTGATTGTATCTGGATGAATGTAATGTTATTTATGCATTGTGTGACGTGGCGATTGTAAGCCAACTATGTATCTCTTTCCTTTATTCAGTACATGGGTTGTGTGAAGATTACCCCACTTGCAACATTGCTTACAATGCGGTTATGCCTCTAAGTCGTGCTTCGACACGTGGGAGATATAGCCGCATCATGGGCGTTACATGCCGCCTCCGCCTCTGCCGGAGCCGCGGCGTCTCGCTCCTGCGGTGCCTCCCGCGCATTCCTTTTCGTCGCCTCCCAAGGGCGGCAGCTATGTACACACGACGGGTGTCTTCGGGGCCGCCTACCGCCCCAATCACCAAGGTGGACGTGCCCGTGACACCGAAAGCGGAGCCCTACACAACATGGCGAATGAATCTAAATAGTTTGCATGAAGAGAAGAAAATACAAGATAGAAATTCATGGAAGAAGAAAACCAAGACAAAACGATCAAGGAAAAAGCGGCCAAAACACTTACGAAGACACCACGGCGCTGCTTCGGGGTTCTCTTGATGGCGGCTGCCTCCGCGACCTCTTGCCGCTTGGTTGCAGCGACTATGCACTTGGCCTTCTTGCTCGGCCGACTGCCAAACATCCCCCGTTAGCTTGATGCTTCGACGTGCCGGGTGCTCCAGTCGGCCACGCCATCAAAGAGCCGGCCCCCGTCCTGTCGGCGCCTACTAGGCGGCATTGTTCGTCACCGTCTTCGTCGTCGTCCGGACAGTCCCGGACGTTGCCGCCTCCTCACGCGGAGCCGGCCACTCCCTTGCCGCCTCCTCTGGCAGCGTCATCTTCCTCCAACGTGGTCGTTCTCCAGCTCAGGGTCTCCCACATCGCTCGTCTCCCGGTCCGACATCCACTGACGGCCAGGAGCCGGCACGGCAACTGCCGCCTAGCCAAAAAAGCGCTGCACCGCGTTCGGGTGGTTAGGGCGAATAAAGAGAGCAGCGCAAGCAAAATGAGGGGACTAGACACTAACCGCATGCGGTGAGTTGGCGCGGTTGTACAGCGGCTTGCTGAATCTCCACTGGACCTCGTCGAGCTGGCTATTGGAGAAGTAATTCACGTGCTGGACCACCTCGATGGTCAGTAGTTCCTTCATCATCATGCAGCATGGGGCGCGGCGGCCTCTCATCTCGCAGATCAGATGCGGCCGAAGTTGGATGGGTGACACCCGGCAATAGACGAAGGCGGCCAGGAGGTCCGCCGGCTAGAGTCCCTCAGATTCCGTCTTCTCCTGAAGCCGGATGAGGACGTTGGAGATGACGGCCGGCAACGGCTTGCCGGGTTGCTGGCCCCATTTGCCTCGCGTTCCAAGAGGCGGTCCGGCCGTGAAAGCTGGCAAGTTGATGTACTCGTGGGTCGGATGAACATTGCGGACGTAGAAGTATGATTTCTGCCATAACTTCGCAGACTCGTGCAAGACAACAGCCGGGAACTGGACCCTGCTGCGGGAGCGCCGCACGGCGATGCACGCACCGCACTGGGCCGGCTCGCCCTTGGCTCTCATGCCAAGCTTGAGGAAGAAGAACCTTCCCTAGATCTCATGTGTGGACAAGACGCCGAGGTAGCCCTCGCAGAAGGTGAAGAAGGCAAACAGCGGCACCACCGTGTTGGGCGTGTGTCGTGGTATTTCTCACGGGGGGCTTGCGAGTCGACAGATGCCACAAGGGCTTAGTGTGTGGGTAAGACTGCTGCTGATAGGACCGGGAGCGGGTATGCGAGTAGCACGCGCTAGTTTACCCAGGTTCGGGGCTCTCCGGAGAGATAACACCCCTACTCCTGCATGTCTGAATATATCTGGTATATCTGGTACAGAGTCGCAACTAGAGCTGTATTGGACTGAGAGTACTAGCAATGAGCTAGCCTACTAGTGTGGCACATGTGCCTGGCCATGTGTGGCCGAATGAGTGTGAGTCCATCCTCCCTGGATGGATGGATGTGTGGTATATATATAGTGGGAGCTAGCTTGCTACCTAAGCTAAATGGTGGTGGCGTTGGATGTAAGCTACCTTGGGTAGCTTACATGCCAAGCCATGTAGGCATGGCTAGTGGCATGGCACATGTCATGCTTGTCCCCTGGGATACTTTATAAATCAGTACCCAGGGGACACGGTACACTATAGATGATGGCGCCGCGGTATGGTTGTCTTGTCCGCGGTATGGCCGTCTCGTCGAGGTCTTGTCGGTGTCGGGTCGGGCTGCAGTCGGCAGCCGGCTGGTTGGCGTAGTCGGCAGCCGGCTGGTTGGCGCAGTCGGTAGCCGGCTGGTTGGCGCAGTCGGTAGTCGGACTGAGGGGCTTTGCTTGCCCCGATGTCTTGAAATATCATCTTGCCGTCTTTGGGGTACCCGTGGTCGGTTACTCCGACAGCGTGAGGTGGTGCGGCTGTAGATGATTGAACTCGAGAAACTCTTGGAGGAAGGCGCTCACCGGCAAGCCAAAGCCACGGAGGAAGTGGCTTCGGAATTCGATGAACTCGTCGGCCTGCGGTGCTGGCAAGATCTGCCGCTCGTTCGGGAGGCGCGTCCCCAGGCACGCCACGCTGGGTATTCGTCACGTCAAACGAAGGAACTCGAGGTGTTCGTCATGGACGTTGGAGCCGTCCCACTCCCATCGCGCCATTGTTCGCATCAACTTGGCGGTGGCGCGGCGAAGATGGATGCCGACGAAGCTGCGGTGGCGTGAAGAGGTCAGGCGACGACGGACTACAGCGAGTGCTTCGGCAGCGAAATAGCGTAGCGGCGAAGAAGCAAAGGAGGTGGAGGAGAAGAAGATGGAGAGTGAGGAGGGCACGTGTGCGTTCCGCCGCACCTCCTTCCTCCTTCTTATAGGCCCGCGGCTGCGGAGCCGAAGAGGCCAGCGTGGGGGGTGTGGGGATTAACTGCACCAACGACCCGCATGACCCCGCGTTTTCAACGTCTTCAAAGTGCACAATCACTGCGCGTGCGGAGAGCAACCGCCCACATCGGCCGCAGTGGATCCACGCGAGTGCCAAGGTCCTGTAGTGGTGGGCCCAAGCCTGCGGTGACGTCCCATAGCGCGTGTGGGCTAGCAGGCAGGCCTGGTTTGCTGGCGGCACATGGATCATGAGCAACGGGCGCCAAGCGCGCCACCCGGCGTCCACCATGATGATTCAAATCCATCAGGCGGACGGCTCGGCCACGTCCGGCTCCTGACTGACATCATCACCCGAAGCCGGACGAAGCAAGAGTACAAGACTACCCGGAGTAGGAAGCTGATACGGCACACCAGCTTGAGCCACCGTGCCCCACCTGCTTCGGGGACTACTATCGGAGGGATTGACCACGAGTAGCCTCATATGCACCCCATGACATTTCAAGACATCGGGGCGAGCAAAGCCCGTCGCACCTTCCGGGCATGGGGCCGGCTCCTTGGGCCAGCTGGCCTAGGAGGCCGGCTCCCAAAAGACGGCTTACACTCAAAGGGCGACCTCAGGGGCCGGCTCCTAGCAGGCGGCCCCTCCTGCCCTTAGAGTTTGCGCCCATTCTTTATGATGAAACGGGGCGTGGCTACAGGGACCCCCCCCCCCTCGTATCACGGACGAGCGTGTCTGATAGAGGCAAGGATCCAGATCTTTTGATGAGATGATAACTATCGATTTGGTGGAGTCAACTTTGATGATTCGACTACAAACGTGCAAGACGTTGCGCCTTAGCAATAGCTAAACTAATATCCCAAGGTCACTGACGATGCTGGAAGCACGATCAGCCTGACCACGATGGACTATTCTAGCATGCAATCGAAGAACAAGCAAGAATATGATAATGCAATATGAATATTGCGAATATAGATGAAGTATTGATAAAGGTGGGGATCCGAAAGCGGTCTTGGTCTGGTCGTTGGACACAAACGAAGTACACGAAGTTGCAATGGCTAAGTTTTAACTAAACAAATCCCAAGAAAAAAATTACTAGATGGATCTACTTATATAGGAGAAAGGGGTGGTGACTAAGGATGTGGGAGGACGTCCCAAGGCAGCCTAAAACTAACCCTAGGTCGTACAAGGCTCATGGGCCCAAGTGGAGGTGATGCAACACCTTTGGGCTTGTAGTTTGACTCGGATTTTGCTGCACCGTCAGATTATTTCGTCTATTACTCAATGCTCCGGATGAATTTGAAGGTGAATCCAATTGTGTTTGGAAACTGCATGAAATCAACTTTCCAACAAAAAAAGAATCAACCAATTCGGAGTCCGTACGAAAGAGTTATTGGCGTTTTGAGTCTGGTATGTCTGTGCATTCCGAATCTGAATCCAGAACGGGAGAGACTTGGACTCTATCTTCTCTTGGCCCAAAAGTGACGTGAGAGGCTTTTTGAATAGTACATAAACTTATCTTTTTTTCCTTATCTTCATATGTGGATTGTACAAATGTCCCATACACCTCACAAATATACATGTATGCAATATTTTTGGTCGTATCCAAGGTAGTCATGTCCTGATCATCCTCCCCTTCTTGAAAACAAAGCCATCCTCGGCGTTACTTAATCTGAAATGTGGCTGACAAAAGAGACAAGGTGTACATGTTGTATATGTATATGTCATCCATTTTTACTTCCCTTGATTTTTACACATATGACACATGTATACATGAGTAACTTCCATAGTTCATAAAATCGAAAGCCAAAAAATTATGACAAGAAGTAGAAGGCATGGAAATATTGCAACTCGGTTTGCACATATAAGTGAAGCTCTTATTCATTTCAAAAGATTGACAATGTTCATCATTAAACCATCCCAACATTGTTGAATAAACCTTACTTGCAAGAAGTTTACATGCTACAACATGCTTAGATAAGAAAACACGTAACAAGTCATTGGACATAGAATCATAACCAACATTAGAGGTCATATGAAAATGATTAAACAATGGTTCTTTTGCATCGACAGTTAATTCAATGGGTGCACCCAAAATTGTTGGTATTTAAGTTGTTTGATCACATGATACATTCATGACAGTAACAAGATTTTCTAAAATTTGTGGTGTGCACAAATCAACAGGTAACTCAACACATGATGCATTCAAGTTAACTAGGCATGCATCATTCTCATATGAAGTTATATCATCAATACCTTTACTGTTACCTTGTCGCAAAGACGTAGCTGATGTAGGTACGGATGTTGACAATGTACCATACTCTTGAGATGATGTCGCGCTCACAATCCGAGGTGGGGCTGCTCTAGTAGGTGCAACGGTGGAGGAACCAACCGGCGGTGGTGAGGATGAAATGGAATAGTAGTTGTTGTAGTCACCCAATGCATCATCAGGTATCTGTCTCTCAGAGGTACAAGCACGAACATACATACCAGTAATGCAATGAGTAATATACTAAAATCTTGCACTGAATTCATGGTTCAAACCACCAAAAAATCTATTCACTGTATCATCCTCAGATTCTTCTATGTCACAATGATGCATATAAGATTTGAACTCTTGGTAGTAATCATGAACAGTGTTACTGCCTTGTTTTAATTGTTCCAATTTGCGAAGCAATTCATGACGATAGTAAGTAGGAAAAATTGTTGTCTCATTACAGCTTTCAAAACTTTCCAAGTTCTGGATTGGTTATCAATATTTCTCTTACAATGTACACCCCACCAAACAGAAGCTAAACCAGTAAGTGCTCTAGTGGTAGCTCGTACTCTCTCAAGTTCAAAAAAATCATGGTGACTAAAAACTTGTTCTACTTCAAGCTCCCAAGCTAGATAAATAGCAGGATTAAATCTACCCTCAAATGATGGTAAAGAGATAACCTGACCATATGTTTGTGTGTGTTGTCCCACCTCTCATGGTGGTGAAGATGTATCCGTCGTCCAAGAACTTATATCTTCGGAACCTATCATTATTAGTAGAAACAAGAAACAAAATTCAAGAATAATGTTCCTATGAACTACTAGGGTTTGGTGGTAAAGCACTCATAGTAAAGCAAATATCAATACCTTACAAGTTCTTACCAAGCAGCAGGTGGTGACAGGCAGCCAGCGGTGTCAAATAACTCCGAAGATTGATTAAAGCGATTGCCAGGGAAACGTATGTATACACGGTGTAGAAATATGTGGATCTTGGAATGCTTAAATATATGGTGGCAAAAGATTAGCAATAATCAATTAAGAGATGCAATGTTGAATAAACGCTCAATGATGTTACTGTGCTGGTCCTAGGCTATACCGGACTAGAGACGCGAGCCTAGAACACTAATGAGATCACGCCATAGCACAAATACCATCAATAATGGATATGAAGTAGCTCTAGATAGCAAGATATAATTGAAGATCACAATAGTCGTAAAGATAATGATATGAAACAACAGCCAAGCAGGATATATCAACAAATTTCTCTCCAACTTTCCTCTGGAAAAGTTTGTGCCAATTTTTTGATAAAAAAATTCAAGAATGGTACTGACTCGAGCTTTCAAACGCAAAAGGAATAACTCATTCCGAGTTGATATGACGAGTCAAAAAATTCTAAAACTAGAATAAGCTGTGTTTGTGTACTTTGGAGGGGAAAAAGACGTATTTAAAAGCCGATTTTGAGGTGCCAAATATTGAAAATGCTTCTGCGACTATTTAGACGCGGCTCGTCGCTAGCTTTCATTTGAGTACACGCGGAGCCAAAACGGACTTCGTATGAGGAAGTTATGCCTGTTTCACTAGACAGTGCACAAAAACAGATTCCAATCCGAATTCAACTACGAGATTGGGTCTAGTTAGATCCGAATTTTGTTTTTTTTCCTTCTCTATTTTTTCCTCACACTTCTTTTTCTTTTTCTTTCTTTTTTTCTCTGATTTTTTTACTTTTTTTTCTCTGTCTTTTTTCCTCTCTCCCGCTTTCCAAAACAAACTAGATAAGAAGGAGATTGGATCAAGCAAATATGTGAAAGATCTCAACTATGATTATGACAATGAACGGTGGGTAGCACGTGGTGGAAATTGATGGATGGGTGGTGGACAGGGGAAGGGGTAACGATGCAGCGCCGGCGTGACTAATGTGAACAGAACTTGAAACTCAAAATAAACTAGATACTAAGACCAGCAACTCGACACGATGATGCAACCGATAATTCAACTATGCAAGCAATGAAAAGAAAATTGCAAAGGCTCAGACTGGCTTGGACCATGGATGAATAGATTTAACTTTTTTGTGGCTTTTTCTTAGACAATAGGTTATAAAATAAATCTAATCTAGTAAAAACTGGAAATTCTCACCGAGCAACCTGAAAACTGATACCACTTGATAGAGGCGAGGGTCTCGATCTTTCGATGAGATGATAACTATTGATTTGGTGGAGTCAACTTTGATGATCCGACTACAAACGTGCAAGATGTTGCACCTTAGAAATAGCTAAACCAATCTCCCGAGGTTACTGTCGATGCTGGAAGCACGATCAGCCTGACCAGGAAGGTCTATTCCTGCGCGCAATCGAAGAACAAGCAAGAATATGATAATGCAATCTGAATATTGCGAATATAGATGAAGTATTGATAAAGGTAGGGATCCGAAAGCTCTCTTGGTCTTGTCGTTGGACACAAACGAAGTACATGAAGTTGCAATGGCTAACTTTTAACTAAACAAATCCCAAGGAAAAAGCTACTAGATGGATCTACTTATATAGGAGCAAGGGGTGGCGGCCAAGGAGGTGGGAGGACATCCCAAGTAAGCCTAAAACTAACCGTAGGTTGTACAAGGCTTGTCGTGGTTTTGTCATGGCAGATGTCCTAGATAAAGGACTTAGTCGTGGAGCCATCGTGACGGGTTAGCTTGAAGGGGTTAAAGCGGACACAAGGACGCAAGAGAGTTATACTAGTTCGGCCCCTTCGATGAAGGTAAAAGCCTATGTCTAGTTGTGATGGAATTGATGGGGGTTTCGATGACTAGGGAGCAAACAAGCTTCGCCTACGTCTCAAGTTGTTGTCTGTCCTTGAACCGCCGCCGGGTCGTCCCCTTATATACATGGGTGACGCCTGTCGGTTTACAGAGTCCCAACACCGGCTCATAGATGTGTCCGGTTTGGTCTCTACTTATTCCTAACTTACAATACAAGTTACATATTGATGCTGGTTTACGGCTACGGGCTCTCAACCGATTATGGGTCTTGAACCCTCATCTACCTTCATGGGCTTTAACATGCTTAACTACTGATGAAGTTAATCCGGCCCAGATAGGCCGGTTTACGCCCAGTAGTAATATCCCCAACATTAGGCCCCAAATTGATTTGAATAGGTTCATGTCAATCCTTAGCAAAAACTTCATTTTCCACATCTTCTTGTAGTTTGGTGAACCGCCGTGATGTCATCTTCTCTGATTGCTGTAAATCGGCATGACGTCATCTATCATAAAGAAACTATCCGTGATACCTTCTTGTTTAATAGATCCTTGATAATCGAGGCGACCGCTCTGTTTCCAAACTTGCGGCTCCTTGATTTTCGTGCCTGACCCATGTCCCTTGCTTTATAAATAGGACCGAAGGGTCATTCCTTTTTTCCCTTCGTGCCCTTCTGCTTCATCTTCCTCGCGTCGCCCAGTCTTCTGAGTTCCGCCGCCGCCGTCGACCTCTGCACCAACCTTGGCCGCTGCATCACCCTGAACGTACCAGAGCACCGCGACGACCTTCCACTTCTTCCTCAGCCCCAGTAAGTGTTCTATCCTTTCCATCATAAATCTGTTCTAGGGATTCCCTGTTCTTCCCGTGTTCATCGCTTGCTTCTTGTTCATATGATAGATCCTTAGACGAGTCTGTGAATCTTTGCTCTGTGTTACAGTAGTTTTTAGCCTCCGTTTTCACTGTCCGGCATACTGAGAGCATAGATATTATCCATACCTTTGCTTATTGATTCGGTGCTGCTCTTTTTGGGCCTTGAATATTTATCTCCTTTATAAACATGTTCCAGATCCAAAGCTGAAGCATAATGTTGTGAAATCTGTTTTTGCGTACTTACTCATCTGCAGTCTTGACTGTTCAATACTTAGATCTGGTGGTTTAACTTTATAGAAATTTTTTACAAACCGGTCTATACCATTAGTCCCCTTGTTGAACCGCCAGATATTGGTTGCTTCATGAAACTCCGGTTCAGATAGTTCTGCCCCCGGTTTAACAGTGCCCATACCAACATACCTTGATCAAATGTATTTTTGAACTGGTATCTTCTACCTTGTAGATTCCATCATGGCCAAGCAAGTATATGAGTGCAATTGGGTCCCTTATCGCGTCACATAGAATCAACTGGACGATTCAGTCCTTATTGGCGCCTTGGGCAGCAAAGACACCCTCCATTGGAGGGCTCCTAGCAAAGAATGCCCCCCCACACCTCGAGAAGGAGAGGTTGTTGTTTTCGTAGACCACTTAGCCCGGGGCTTTAAACCGCCCGGTTCTAAATTTTATCGGGATGTTCTAGCTGATTTCCAACTCTATCCGCAAGACACTGGCCCCAACTCTGTTACAAATATGTGCCACTTCCATGTGCTCTGTGAGGTGTTCTTTCAAGAGGAGCCCACAGTGGAATTATTCAGAGATCTTTTCCATCTAAACCGCCGTACTGAGTTTACTGATGGCTCTAATACAGAGTTGGGTGGCATGGCGATTCAAAAAAGGAAAGAGGTCACATACCCTCACGCCAAGCTGCACAGTCACCCCAAGGAGTGGAATCAGACATGGTTCTACTGCAAAGACACCTCCCCTGCTGGTGAGAATCCCTTGCCTGGGTTTCGTCCGGAGCGGCTCAGCAATACCCATCCTTTTACTCAAAGATTGACTGCCCAGGAGAGAAGCAAATATGCTCCCCAGCTGTCAAAGCTCAGAGCCTTTATGGCCAACGGTTTAACAGGGGTTGACCTTGCTCGCTGTTGGATATCATGGAGTATACTGCCCCTTAGTCAGCGCTCCGGTTTGATGTGCGAATATACTGATAGTGTGGATGACCCACTGTGATATTCAAGAATCCAGCTCTCCAGTGAAGAAATCACAGAGGCTGTGCATAAGATACTGAATGAACCGGAACACATCTGCGCTAGAACCGGCCTGCTTCCCTTCTGTGCCACCAACAAACCGCCAGCTGTAAGACTTTGATTTTTCTCTTTGCTGAATCTTCTATTGATATGTCTGGTCATTGTTTTTAATATCAGTGTCTGCATAATCAGGGCGATGATCCGTTTTGGAGCAAAAAGCTGCCACAGGAGAAACTAGAGAAAACAGATAAACCGGAAAGAGCAACCCGGCAAAAAACTAAAGATGTGAAGAAGACTGCCCACCGGAAAAGAACCACTACATCTTCTAATCCGGCCCCTGATGACGAGGTGGATAATCCGGACTTTGAGGTAGAGCTTGACTCACTTGGTTTATTTTTCATGCATCTTATTGATGATTATCTGTCAGGATGATGCCGAAGCCAGCCATGCGGCTGTTGCAGAGGTAATTATTCTCTCTTCCGATTCAGAAACTTTGCCTTCACAAAAAATCCGTCAGGCAAACTGGAAAGTTAAATTTTCTCGTCCTCTTGCTTACTTGGATCCTAAACTTCTTATGAAGACTCAACAACACGAAGCTCGCCGCACCACCCGGCACAGTGGCCAGGTAGTTACCTCCGCCGGTTTACCGAACAGTCCGGTTCGGAAACGTCATTCCGAGGTCTCTAATTCGCTTGTCAATGCTTGTCCTAAAGCGGGCTGCTTTCATCAACCTCTTAATCCATCTGACTCCGATTATCAGGTTGTTTCCCACTCATCTTCTGGCGAGTCATCGGCTACTCAGCTCCCACCACTCAAAACGGTGCTTGGGTAGGCTATATTTATTGTGATGTTTGCAGTACATTGCCTTAGAACATATGTTGTATTTAACTTTGTTATTCTTTTCAGGGCCAAACCTAGGCTGAGCAAGAAGGCCCGCCTTGATAAAGCGGCCGAAGAAGTTGTCATTCTTGAACCAGGTACGACACCCGATCTTGAAGCGGCTGTCCCTGAAGATATTCCCAACGATCCACCGCAGCCAGATGATGATCTTAGTGCTGAAGAGAGACCTACTGATACCTCAGGTCCTATCCATCAGCCCACAGGTTCCCTCCGGACTGAAAGCTCCACCGGTCCAGCAAAATCTACTGATCAGCCAACAGCTCCAGTGCAAACTAGTGGTACCAAGGATGATGGAGTTTTCATTACTGGCACTGGCCATACTGAGCCAAGCAATCCTGTGGTTTTATCCAAACATTCTGCCAAGGAAGAATTTGCTGCTTTTGGCAAAGGCAAGTGGAATGCTGATCTGACGGCTTACGCTGCTCTGAATGCCCAAGATATCCATTCCGGCTATCTAAACCGGTTGTATACCAGCCGTGACTACGAAGCCGGTCTGGTTAATATGATGAAAGATAAATATGAGGTAACTTCCATATGCCCCTTCCTGCTTGTATGCTTCCAATCTTGCTGATTCTCCTAGCCCCCAAGGGCCGTTTTGAAATATTCTTTCCAACCGGGACTTACTAATATGAATCTTAATGCTTTGAAATTTGCTGATGTAGCCCCCAAGGGCCGGTTCAACTTAGCGTAGTTAAACCGGTACTTTAAGTAATTGAAACTGCCGCATCAGAATACATATGATCAAATAGCCATTAGCCCCCAAGTACCAAGTTGAATGCTTATATTGATCTTGGGACTTTGTAAACAATTTGAAAGATGAAGATCGAATATGCATTAGCCCCCAAGTGCTAAGCGCATAACTTTTCATGTGGTTGGTACTTGAATCCTTCTACCGATTTGTTGAAACATATATCTGTATGCCTGCAGGCGGAGCTGAAGGCGAAAGAAAACCAAGTCATTGATCTGCAAGAAAACCTGAAAACCCAACAGGCTGAAACCTCCAAGGCAAAAGAGGAATTGGCCAGTGCCTTATGCGCCATGGAACAACTTAAGGAGAACTTCAAGAGGAAACGGGCGGATTGGGCCACTGAAAAGTCCGCTTTGATCAAACGAGCAGAGGATGCCGAGGCTGCCCTAAAACCAGTGACAGATGAACTGACTAGCATAAAGCGGCATGTTCATGCCATGACTACTGCTATCTTTGGTAAGCCAATTTGCCTTTTGAATTGGCTCTGCCTTCTTATAGAGTCACCGGTTTAATAATCCTTTATGGTATTTCAGGGACACGCATTGGTCACTTGGGGTCAGATGTGCGGAAGAAATTGAAAGCCACCTATACCTTGGTTGAACAATTGTATACTGGTGCTCAGCGGATCATCTGTACCGCGTCTCATAACAAACCGACGCCCACTTTAATTCAAGATACTCTGATGAAACTGTTAGTGCTTCCTGCCCGGGTTGAAGAGCTGAAGAAATCTGCTGCTCAAACCGGTGCAATCAATGCTTTAATCTGAGCCAAATCCTGGGTGCCGGATTTTGATCCTATTGAAGCGGCTCAAGGCTATCCCAGCTTGAAGGAAGATGGGTCAGAATTTGGTGAAGCGTATTTGCGAGCAATAAACCGGGAGGTACGTTCGCTAGCTTGTCAATTGGCTGAGGAAGCAGACTTGTCTCATTATCAAGCTCAATATGACAGTCAGAAGAAGCGAATAGCTGCGCCAATCCATGAATCAGAAAATCTGATCCCTCCAATCTGTAGGCATACTTACGCTCCCAATATTGACCTGTCATTGCTTATACATGATGAGGCTATTTTTCAAGCATTAATGGGAATAGACTGGACAACTCTGGATTTTCAGCCACTTGGTAGAGAAACGGAAGCTGAAGCGGCGCAAGATGATCCACAACCATCAGGCTAGGCTGGTGGCCAAGCTTAAACCGGAAGCCGGTTTAAAAAACCGCCTCTCCTTTGCGAAAAACAATTATGTTATAATGGGTACCATGTTGCCTTGTAATAGGCAAGCCGATACCTTTGATGTTGATATGCCTTCGTGCATAACTTGTTCTTCCTGTTGTAATGAATTTTCCAAAACACTTTCTGAAATAAAAAGCTCGTCAAGTGCCACCGCGGTTGTACCGTCAGGCGGAGTATGATGTCTGTATATATAACATCAAAACATCCAAAACAAAATTTTAAGTATATGATCAAATTTTTGAGATACATAATACCTGTCATCGTTGAGTGTGAAGTTGGCTTGGCCACCCTTGAAGCGGAGTTTTGCAAACCCACACTGTTGGAGGAAATAACAACTCCTGTATATATATATGACGCTGTTTATCATGTAAACCGTGCCGGGTTATAATAAACACCATGTTACTCCATAAGAGGATGTTAACAGCAAGGATCAAACCGGGCAAATAGTCTCCGCATTGACGTGAACTGTGTTCCGTCAATTGATTGTTTAAAAAACTTTGTCGGTTTAAAGAACACAATAAAAAGCGAAAAAACCCCTTCAAAGAAAAGTATGAAGCAAAAGCAACGACAAAAACATTTGCCAAAGAAGATTTATTTAAGCTGATCAAATGGCATAACCATGGTCAAACACGACCAAGTTTCCGTTAGGTGTAACTATGGTTCCAGTTAGCCAGGTCCCCAAGTGATTCTTGTGGCATTTATGCCGACCAAATGGCGTGGTCATAGTTCGGGTTCGACCAAGCCCCCAAGTGATTCTGTGGCCTTAGGCCGATCAAGAGGCATGACTGGTTCAGACATGACCAAGTCCCCAAGTGATCTGGTGGCTTTCTCCTATCAAGAGGCATGGTATTGGTTCGGACACGACCAATCCTCCAAGTGATATAACACGATGCTTTTAGCAAAGAGAACTCAAGGGGTAAACCGGAGGCCCCTTTAGAGCAACTCCGTGTAACCTCACATGATGTAAAAGAACAGATACCCCGCTTTAGCTGAGGTTCTGGTTTATTATACTTAATCATAATATATACATTGTCGTAATATGTACATAAGTATAGCCAATGGCTCAGGTGTAGTAAGGCCGAAGATGAGCTATATTCCACGGCCTGTTAGTCTCCTCCTCCGATGTGCGTGAGTCTTTATGCTCTCGAATATCGATCAGATAGTACGACCCGTTGTGTAGATTCTTGCTGACCATGAAAGGCCCCTCCCAAGGTGGGGATAGCTTATGCATATCAGTCTGATCTTGGATGAGCCGAAGCACCAAATCTCCTTCCTGAAAGGTTCTGGTTCTGACTCGGCGACTGTGATAACGACGAAGATCCTGCTGGTAAATCGCCGACCGGGCGTCTGCAATGTCACGCTCTTCATCCAACCGGTCCAAAGCATCTTGCCGTGCTGTCTCGTTGTCCACTTCAACATAAGCCGTGACACGAGGTGAGTCATGACGGATATCACTAGGGAGAACTGCCTCCGCTCCATAAACCATGAAGAACGGTGTATATCCTGTTGATCTGTTGGGTGTTGTATTGATGCCCCATAACACAGATGGTAATTCTTCTACCCAAAAACCCGGCGTTCTCTGCAAAGGAAGCATGAGCCGGGGCTTGATGCCTCTCAAGATCTCTTGATTAGCTCTTTCTGCTTGACCATTGGACTGTGGATGTGCCACTGATGAAACGTCGAGCCGGATGTGCTCCCGTTCACAGAACTCCTTCATAGCACCTTTGGACAAATTGGTACCATTATCTGTGATAATACTGTGTGGAAAGCCAAACCGGAAAATCACCTTTTTGATGAACTGAACCGCCGTGGCCGCATCACACTTGCTAACAGGTTCTGCCTCCACCCACTTTGTAAACTTTTCAACCGCCACCAGGAGGTGGGTCTTTTTATCTTTGGACCTTTTGAAAGTCCCAACCATATCCAGCCCCCAAGTCACAAACGGCCAAGCAATTGGAATCATTCTCAATTCTTGAGCCGGTACATGAGCACGTCTTGAAAACCTTTGGCAACCATCACATCGTCTGACCAGATCCTCCGCATCAGCATGAGTAGTTAACCAATAGAAACCATGGCGAAATGCTTTAGCCACCAGAGACTTTGAACGGGCGTGGTTTCCAGAGTCTCCCTCGTGGATCTCACGCAAAATTTCACGGCCTTCTTCAGGAGACACACAATGTTGAAAAGCTCCTGATACACTGCAATGATGCAATTCCCCCTTGATGACAGCCATGGACTTGGATCGCCGGATTATCTGCTGGGCCAGAATCT
This sequence comes from Triticum urartu, assembly GCF_056163025.1. Classification (NCBI taxonomy): domain Eukaryota; kingdom Viridiplantae; phylum Streptophyta; class Magnoliopsida; order Poales; family Poaceae; genus Triticum; species Triticum urartu. The sequence continues at coordinate 268,262,684 of NC_141875.1, forward strand.
CATCTTCTGACAACTCGCCCCGGTTCTTGTATGCCAGGTAAGGAAGCGTCCAATCCAGAATAACATGAAGAACTGCCACCAATTGAGCCTCCGTATTAGGAATAGCCAAATCCTCTTCACCAGGGATCTTCACCAACGGGTTGTGCAGCACATCCAGAAAAACATTGGGCGGGACCAGTTTGCGCTGAGAGCCCAGCCGGCTTAAAGCGTCCGTCGCTTCATTTTTCCGCCGGTCCACGTGGTCCACCTGATAGACTTTGAAATAACCTGCAACAATATCCACCTCACAACGATATGCTGCCATGAGTGGGTCCTTGGAGTCCGAAGTGCCAGACACTTGCTGAGCCACAAGGTCCGAGTCATCGAAGCACTTAACTCGACTTAGATTCATCTCCTTAGCCATCCGTAGACCATGGAGCAAGGCTTCATACTCAGCTACATTGTTAGTACAAGGGAACATTAAACGAAGAACATAACAAAACTTATCACCTTGTGGGGAAGTTAATACGACTCCAGCCCCCGAGCCTTCCAACTGCCTGGATCCATCAAAATGGATGGTCCAATACGTATGATTCGGCTTTTCTTCAGGTACTTGCATTTATGTCCAATCATTGATGAAATCAACAAGTCCCCGAGACTTGACCGCTGTCCGAGGCACATACTTCAAACCGTACGGCCCCAGCTCTATAGCCCACTTTGCAATCCGGCCAGTTGCTTCTCGGTTCTGGATGATATCTCCCAAAGGAGCAGAACTGACCACCGTAATTGGGTGCCCTTGGAAGTATTGCTTAAGCTTCCGGCTTGCCATAAAAACTCCATATACCAGCTTCTGCCAATGCGGATACCTTTGTTTGGACTCAATGAGCACCTCGCTGATATAATAGACCGGACGTTGAACCGGATGCTCCTTACCTGCCTCCTTTCGCTCCACCAAAATAGCTACGATGACCGCCCGAACATTAGCAGCAACATATAGCAGTAACGGCTCCTTGTCCATGGGAGTGGCGAGCACAGGCGGATTGTCCAATTGTCGCTTTAAGTCTTCAAATGCTTCATCAGCAGCAGAACTCCAGATAAACTGATCCGTCTTTTTCAACATCTGATACAAAGGGATTGCCTTCTCAGCCAGGGGACTGATAAACCGGCTTAGTGCAGCAATTCGGCCTGCCAGACGTTGAACATCGTTGATACACTTCGGTTTAGCTAGGGAGGTGATAGCCGTGATCTTCTCCGGATTAGCCTCAATTCCCCTGTTGGACACTAGAAAACCCAATAGCTTGCCCGCCGATACACCAAAGACACACTTATTCGGATTAAGAATCATCTTGTATGTTCTCAGGTTATCAAAGGTTTCTCTCAAATCATCAATCAGAGTCTCCTTCTCCCTGGATTTAACCACGATATCATCCACGTAAGCATGTACATTACGGCCAATCTGCTTGTGAAGACAATTTTGTACACACCGTTGGTAAGTTGCCTGGGCACTCTTGAGCCCAAAGGGCATACACACATAGCAGAAGGCTCCAAAGGGAGTTATGAATGCCGTCTTCTCCTGGTCCTTAACTGCCATTTTGATCTGATGATAGCCAGAATATGCATCCAAAAAACTTAAACGCTCACAACCCGCCGTAGCATCAATGATTTGATCAATACAGGGGAGGGCAAAAGGATCTGCTGGACAAGCCTTATTAAGATCTGTGTAATCCACACACATGCGCCAGGTGTCGTTTTTCTTAAGGACTAGCACCGGATTGGCAAGCCACTCAGGGTGAAAAACTTCAACAATAAAACCAGCTGCTAAGAGCCTGGCTACCTCTTCTCCAGTCGCCTTGCATCTTTCTTCATTAAACCGGCGGAGGAACTGTTTGACCGGTTTGTATTTAGGATCCACATTAAGTGTGTGCTCAGTGAGTTGCATCGGTACAACTGGCATGTCAGAGGGCTTCCATGCAAAAATGTCTCGATTCTCACGGATGAACTCGATGAGCGCGCTTTCCTATTTCGGATCCAAGTTGGCACTGATGGTGAACTGCTTGGATGAATCGCCAGGTATGAAGTCAACAAGCTTAGTTTCTGCTGCCGATTTGAACTTCAGGGCCGGATCATGCTCCGTAGTTGGCTTCTTCAACGGAGTCATGTCCGCCGGATCAACATTGTCTTTATAGTACTTCAACTCCTCGGTGGCACAAACCGACTCTGCATAAGCCGCATCTCCTTCCTCGCATTCCAAAGCGATTTTGCGACTTCCGTGAACCGTTATTGTCCCCTTGTGACCCGGCATCTTGAGCTGCAAATACACATAACAGGGTCGAGCCATAAACTTGGCATATGCCGGTCGCCCAAACAGGGCATGATATGGACTTTGGATTTTCACCACTTCAAACGTCAATGTCTCCGACCTGGAATCATGATCATCCCCAAAGGCCACTTCAAGAGCTATCTTACCAATGAGATATGCTGATCTGCCAGGCACTACACCGTGGAATACTGTATTGGACGGTTTGAGATTCTTATCTGTTAGTCCCATACGACGGAAGGTTTCATATTACAGGATGTTAATGCTGCTCCCTCCATCCATGAGCACCTTGGTAAACTTCTAACCTCCCACTTGAGGTGCTACCACCAGAGCCAACTGACCTGGATTATCGACCTGGGGTGGGTGATCCTCTCTACTCCAAACGATTGGCTGCTCAGACCAACGTAGATAACGGGGTGTGGCCGGCTCAACAGAGTTGACTGCCCGTCTCTGAACCTTCCGGTCTCGCTTGTCCAAGCTAGTGGTAAAGACATGATACTGCCCACTACTCAACTGCTTTGGGTTGCTTTGGTAACCTGACTGTTGCTACTGTTGGTTGTAACCACCCTGGTTGTTCTGACTATTTTGACCATTATGTCCGTCGGGATTATCATTAAATCCTGAACCGGAACTTCCTCCACCGTAACCCAGCCCGTACCCTGAGCCACCGCCAGATCCGTGATCATACCGGAAATTATTAGAATTCTTGAACTCCTGCATAATAAAGCAATCCTTCCAAAGGTGGTTTGCTGGCTCCTCCTTTGTCCCATGTTTTGGACAGGGCTGGCTTAGCAGATAGGTCAGGCGGTTTGGGTTGGGGTTGGGTGCTCCACTACGATTTTTCGGCCTACCCTTGCGCCGCTGGCCATTGTCCTGTACGTTGGTATTAGCCACAAAATCCATGTTGCCATCCGCTTTACGCTTGCCTCCTCCGCCATTGCCTACCCAGTGATGCTGCTGACCTTCGGAGCTGTTATTCTTCTTCCCCTTCCCTGTCTTGTCATCATTAGATTCGGGATCCTTGGTACTATCAGAATCAGCATATTTTACCAAAGCGGCCATGAGGGTTCCCATGTCGGTGCAATGACGCTTCATTCGTCCAAATTTCAACTTCAGGGGCCCAAACCGGCAGTTGCCTTCTAGGGTTAATACTGCGGTGTCAGCGTTGATGCGGTCTGAGGAGTGCAACACTTGTGAAACCCAGCGCACCCAATGAGTCATTGACTCTCCTTCCTCCTGGACGCATGCAGCTAAGTCCACTATCGACATAGGCTGTTTACAGGTATCCACGAAATTGTTGATAAACCGGGCTCGTAATTGGGCCCATGAGCTGATAGAATTAGCGGGGAAGCTTTTTAACCAAGTACGGGCCGTTCCTTCAAGCATCATGGTGAAGTATTTCGCACACGCCGTGTCATCCACATCAAGCATCTCCATGGCCATCTCATAGCTCTCTACCCATGTCTCTGGTGGTTGATCCGCCGTATAATTTGGTACCTTGCGTGGGCCTTTGAAATCCTTGGTCAGGCGCACGTTGCGTAGAGCGGGGACGAGGCAAGGCACCCCCAAAGACCTAGAAGTAACACCAGGTTCGATCGAAATGGTTGGACGAACCGGCGTGAGCTGCCGAGCCTGATGCTGTGCGGCTAACTCGGCCTCCCGGCGCGCTCGGGCCCGGTTCACCACTTCCTGAGCGTCATCAGCACCACCTGTCGGGTTGTTACCACGGGGTGCTCCACGTCGTTCATTACTCGACACTGCTGGTTCATCCGTATGTCTGCTATAACTCCGGCTTGGACGGGGGGTCGAGTGGATCTGGTCGTGGCTGTACGAGTATGCTTCCTGTTGGGCCAAAGCTGTCCTCAGAAGTTCCTTGACCCGTCGCGTCTCTACTGCCTGCGGCAAGTTACCTTCAACTGGAATGCCCTCCAGTCGTGCAGCAGTGGCAACAATATTGTCCATTGGGTTGGAGTAGTGACCCGGAGGTGTTAAAGCATCCTGAGGTATAACGGTGTTTTGACGAGGCGGGTCCATCTGACGGGGCTGAACCGGAGCACCGGTCCCAGGGGCTTCTGCCCGGTTCCCCTCCAGCGGATTGCTGGCTCTTGGTCCTGGAGTGTTGAAAAGGTCTCTGGCCTCGAAAACCGGAGGTAAGCGAGACCCGTGCTTCCTCCTCATGACTTCATGCGACGCGCTCTGGTCCAACATAAGCCTGTAGGCCTGTGTGTCTAAAGCGGCCCGCTCTGCGGCCATCCTGGTGTCCTCAGCCGCCAGATCCGTTTTGGCCTGGGTGATTTGTTCCTTTACCTTTGCAATCTCCGTGTTGTGAGCGTGCTGATCTGGCGGATTAACTTCTGCCATAAGCACAGCCAACGCATCAAATAGTTCTGATAGAACCTGAGCCGGCGGGCGCACAGGCCTCCTGCCCCGGCAGCCATTGCCGCTGCTGAACCGGAGATCGTTGCCGCGGCTGTCGAAGAGTGAAGCGCTGCTTGTGTTCCGGTCATGAATATTCCAACTCGGTTAGGCCGATCAGAGGGGTCCGGAATACTGTCACCATCGGAACAGCTATCAATCCGGCCATCTTGTAGCTGATAAAGAGATTCGGTTTCTCCGGTCGAAGAGTCGTCACCGGAACAAATGGTAGTTGCCCCGCGAAGCTCCGATCCATCCTCATAACTCCCTCCATGGATCATTCCCACGAATGCACGCTTCATGGCCGGTTTAACCCAGGCGGATCGCGCAAGCTGAGCCGTCTCGACGAGGTCGGTGCAGATGTCCGGCTCAGGGCCCGGTTCACCGATCTTGCCAATGAAAACATGAATGATACCAAAGGGGACCCGGTACCCGTACTCAATTGAGCCGGCCTCGGGGCCCCAGCCTGCATTGTCGATGTAGAGTTTGCCGCGACGACTCTTAGTCATCCGGCCTACAGTGTAGCCCTTGAGTCCTTCAAAGCGGCCCTCCAAGAAACGGAAACCATCGTGCGATAGCCCCATGGTGGGCGCCAACTATCGTGGTTTTGTCACGGCAGATGTCCTAGATAAAGGACTTAGTCGTGGAGCCATCGCGACGGGTTAGCTTGAAGGGGTTAAAGCGGACACAAGGACGCAAGAGAGTTATACTAGTTCGGCCCCTTCGATGAAGGTAAAAGCCTATGTCTAGTTGTGATGGAATTGATGGGTGTTTCGATGACTAGGGAGAAAACAAGCTTCGCCTATGTCTTGAGTTGTTGTCTGTCCTTGAACCGCCGCCGGGTCATCCCCTTATATACATGGGTGACGCCTGTCGGTTTACAGAGTCCCAACACCGGCTCATAGATGTGTCCGGTTTGGTCTCTACTTATTCCTAACTTACAATACAAGTTACATATTGCTGCCGGTTTACGGCTACGGGCTCTCAACCGATTATGGGTCTTGAACCCTCATCTACCTTCATGGGCTTTAACATGCTTAACTACCGAGGAAGTTAATCCGGCCCAGATAGGCCGGTTTACGCCCAGTAGTAATATCCCCAACAAGGCTCATGGGCCCAAGTGGAGGTGATGCAATACCTTTGGGCTTGTAGTTTGACTCGGATTCTGCTGCAACGTCAGATTGTTTCGTCCATAACTCAACGATCCGGATGAATTTAAAGGTGAATCCAATTGTGTTGGAAAGTGCACGAAATCTACTTTCCAACAAAAATAGAATCACCCTATTTGGAATCCGTATGAAAGAGTTATTGGTGTTTTGAGTCAGGTATGTTTGTGCAGTCCGAATCTGAACCTAGAACGTGAGAGACTTGGACTCTATCTTCTTTTGGCCCAAAAGTGATGTGAGAGGACTTTTTGAACAACACATAAACTTCTGTTTTCCCTTGTATTCATATGTAGATTGTACAAATGTCCCATACACCTCACAAATATACATGTATGCAATATTTTTGGTCGTATCCAAGGTAGTCATGTCGTCATCAGTGTCTACAATGTGAGCCGACTCGGCGGTCACCCGCCTACTTGGCGCAGCACTATAGCCATACGGCTCATGACGCAGCCCACAATAGCCAGGGTCATGTTCCCATGACGGGCGGGCGGTACGGCCCACAGGCGGCGGTCCCTACCTTTCTGGGAGCAACCAGAAGACGATGAACCCCAAGAAGGCGGCTTCGAGGGCGGTCCGACCTATAGGATACGGTCGTCCCTCCCCTCAGAGTCCGCGTGCCATAACCCGAAGAGATGGAGCACGGCTACAGTAATTGCCCGCCAGGCGGTGGGATTGTAGCCATGCGTCCCCCCGATGAGGCCTCCGTCATCAAGGGCGAGGCTACAGCAAAAGGCAATCAGCGTGGCACGCAGGCGGCGGGCCCTACCTGTCGGCTGGGTTCACGGCAGCCGGCGGGAACCACGAGGCGGCGGGCCCCAGCAGCCGGCGGAGAACCCGGCCCCCTAAGACACTGACGTTTGGGTCCTACACCCGGTCGTATTACCATTGTACCCCTAGGGGTAAGCTCATATAAACCACCCAGGTTCACCCATGCAAAGGGTTCAGCACCCACGCAAACATACAGACCCATAGCTAAAGAGGCAAAGGAGCTAGCCATGCCCTTCTTCCTCCTCTAGCCGAACAGCTCAAGGAGCAACCTTGTAGCCACCTATTGACATTAGTCATCATGCGCAGACCGCGCAAAGCAGAACTAGGGGTGTTATCTCCACAGAGAGCACTGAACCTGGGTAAGACTCGTAGGCGTTTGGGATCTCGCTCACTCCCGCTTCCAGGGCCCGACAACGTACTCCTGTCCCCATCCATGATAAGCCACCCCCTGGCATAAGTCGCTCGATATCCCTGATAGATCAGCTGCAATTCTCTTCACTGTTTCAACAATAAGGCTCATCACCTTGAACTTCTGTGGAACATCAAACATGTGGAGCAAGTTGATGGAGTGACCACGGATCATTCTATGATCTCCTGACTTGGGCAACAGAGTGTGCCTCAAGATGGTGCTGCTGGTGGTCAGTCCAGATAGCAGATAGTATATAGACCCAAGCTTATGTGTCTCCAAGGCATCATCAGGAATAGTCGTGTACATGTTTGCCATGGAGTTGTGATCCTTCCTTGGCTTGGCATATACATCAGTGTCATTTTTGTCTTCCTTTGGGGCATTCATCAAGTTGGCCCACTCAGACATTGTATATTGATATTTTGTTCCTTTAGTCATCCAGACAATCCTTCCATCTGGGTACAAGTGAGTAGTGGAATAGAATTGCATGATCATCTCATCGTTCCACTTGGTCAACTTCTGACCAACAAACTTGTCCCCTTCATTCATCCTGAAGCTCTCATGCACACCTGGGAAGTTGTCACGCCCAATATGCGACACTATCCTAAAGAGAATCGAAGGTCCCTCCAAGGATAGAGACGCATATTGACACGCTTTTGCAAGGTGGATATCATTAAAACGTACCATTACATAATAGTTGAGATACATACAAGGCATACAAATGCCGCAAGAATAAGACAATACATCATACATAGAACAACATCCCACTACGGATACAACAAAAACAAAAGCTCGAACGACATCCACCCTGCTAGCCCAGGATGCCAACCAGGAACCTAATCCAAGATCGACGAAGAAGAAGAAGAACTCCAACACAAGCAAAATATCGCTCTCGCGTCATGATCATCGCATAACCTGTACCTGCAACTGTTGGTGTAGTAATTTGTGAGCCACGAGGACTCAGCAATCCCATTACCATGGCTATCAAAACTAGCACAGCTTAAATGGGCAAAGAAGGGGTAAGGTGGTGAGGTTGCGGTAGCGGCTAAGCAATGTATGGTGGATAACTTACGAGTACAAGAGTAAAATGAGAAACTACGCAAACGGTCGCAAACTAGAAATGATCAAGAAGTGATCCTAAACTACTTACGTCCAAACATAACCCAACCGTGTTCTCCTCTCGAACTTCCTCGAAAAGAGACAGTCACAATGGTATATTTTAATTGAGTTTACTTCAAGTCCTCTACAACCGGATATTAACAAATTCCCATCTATCTAGGAGAAGCATAGCAATGAGCGGGGAGAGTGTGTCCATGTACCCTCGTAGATTGAAAGCGGAAGCGTTAAGTAACGCGGTTGATGTACTCCAACAACTTCGCGATCAAACCGATCAAGTACTGAATGCACGGCATCTCCGCGACCTGCACACGTTCAGCTCGGTGGCGTCCCTCGAACTCTAGATCTAGCTGAGGCCGAGGGAGAGTTTCGTCAGCATTACGGCGTGGTGATGGTGATGATGAAGTTACCAACGCAGGGCTTCGCGTAAGCACTACGACAATATGACTGAGGTGGAAATCTGTGAAGGGGGTCACCGCACACGGCTAAAAGATCAACTTGTGTGTCTTTGGGGTGCCCCCCAGCCCACATATATAAAGGAGGGGGGAAGAGGAGGCCGGCCTAGGAGGGGCGCGCCTAGGAGGGGATTCCAACTAGGATTCCAAATCCGAGTTGGAGTCCCCTTCCTTTTCCAAGAGGGGAGAGAGGGAAGGAGTTGGAGAGGCTGAAGGAAAGAGATGGGGGCGCCGCCCCCTCCCTAGTCCAATTTGGACTTTCCATGGGGAGGCACCCCTTGAGGCCCCATTCTCCTTTCCCGTGTGGCCCATTAAGGCCCACTACTTCCCCCTAGCGAATTCCCGTAACTCTCCGGTACTCCCAAAAATACGCGAACCACTCAGAACCTTTACGATGTCCAAATATAGCCTTCCAATATATAGATCTTTATGTCTCGACCATTTCGAGACTCCTCGTCATGTCCGCGGTCTCATCTGGGACTCCGAACGAACTTCGGTCATCAAATCACATAACTCATAATACAAATCATCATCGAACGTTAAGCGTGCAGACCCTACGGGTTCGAGAACTATGTAGACATGGCCGGGACACATCTCCGGTCAATAACCAATAGAGGAACTTGGATGCTCATATTGGCTCCAACATATTCTATGAAGATCTTTATCGGTCAAACCGCATAACAACATACGTTGTTCCCTTTGTCATCGATATGTTACTTGCCCGAGATTCCGTCGTCGGTATCATCATACCTAGTTCAATCTCGTCACCGACAAGTCTCTTTACTCATTCTGTAATCCATCATCCCGTGACTAACTCATTAGTCACATTGCTTGCAAGGCTCATAGTGATGTGCATTACCGAGAGGGCCCAGAGATACCTCTTCGATACACGGAGTGACAAATCCTAATCTCAATCTATGCCAACTCAACAAACACCATCAGAGACACATGTAGAGCATCTTTGTAATCACCCAGTTACGTTGTGACGTTTGATAGCACACAAGGTGTTCCTCTAGTATTCGGGAGTTGCATAATCTCATAGTCAGAGGAACATGTATAAGTAATGAAGAAAGCAATAGCAATAAAACTCAACGATCATAATGCTAAGCTAACGGATGGGTCTTGTCCATCACATCATTCTCTAATGATGTGATCCCATTCATCAAATGACAACACATGTCTATGGTTAGGAAACATAACCATCTTTGATTAACGAGCAAGTCAAGTAGAGGCATACTAGGGACACTCTGTTTTGTCTGTGTATTCACACCTGTACTAAGTTTCCAGTTAATACAATTCTAGCATGAATAATAAACATTTATCATGATATGAGGAAATATAAATAACAACTTTATTGTTGCCTCTAGGGCATATTTCCTTCAGTCTCCCACTTGCACTAGAGTCAATAATCTCGTTCACATCGGCAGGTGATTTAACACCAACAGTTCACATCACCATGTGATTAGTTCACATCGCTATGTGATTAACACCCAAAGAGTACTAAGGTGTGATCATGTTTTTCTTGTGAGAGAAGCTTAGTCAATGGTTCTGACACATTCAGAGCCATATGTATTTTGCAAATTTTCTATGTCTACAATGCTCTGCATGGAGCTACTCTATCTAGTTGCTCCCACTTTTAATATGTATCCATATTGAGACTTAGAGTCATCCGGATCGGTGTAAAAGCTTGCATCGATGTAACTCTTTACGACGAACTATTTATCACCTCCATAACCGAGAAACATCTCCTTAGTCTTCTAAGGATAATTTTGACTGCTGTCAAGTGATCCACACCTGGATTAATATCGTACCCCCTTGACAAACTCATGGCAAGGTACACAAAAAGGTTTGGTACATAGCATAGCATACTTTATAGAACCTATGGTTGAGGCATAGGGAATGACTTTCGTTCTCTTTCTATTTTCTGTCGTGGTCGTGTTTTAAGTCTTACTCAACTTTACACCTTGCAACACATGCAAGAACTCCTTTTTGATTGTTCCATTTTGAACTACTTCAAAATTTTATCAAGGTATGTACTCATTGAGAAAACTTATAAAGTGTCTTGTTCTATCTCTATAGATCTTGATGCTCAATATGTAAGCATCTTCACCAACGTCTTTCTTTGAAAAACTCCTTTCAAACACTCCTTTATGCTTTCTAGTAAAATTCTACATTATTTCTGATCAATAATATGTCATTCATATATACTTATCAGAAATTCTGTAGTGCTCCCACTCACTTTCTTGTAAATACAGGCTTCACCGCAACTCTGTATAAAACAATATGATTTGATTACCTTATCAAATAGTATATTCCAACTCTGAGATGCTTGCACCAATCAATAGATGGATCGCTGGAGCTTGCACACTTTGTTAGCACCTTTAGGATTGACAAAACCTTCTGGTTGCATCAAATACAACTCTTCTTTAATAAATCCATTAAGGAATGTAGTTTTGATATCCATCTGCCAGATTTCATAAAGGCGTTAAGTGCTAACATGATTTAGACAGACTTTTACGCATCCATATGAGTGAGAAAATCTCATTGTTGTCAACACCTTGAACTTGTCGAAAACCTTTTTGTGACAATTCAAGTTTTGTAGATAGTAACACTACTATGAACGTTCGTCTTCCTCTTGAAGATCCATTTGTTCTAATGACTCACCGATCATCAGGCAAGTCAATCAAAGTCCATACTTTGTTCTCATACATGGATCCCATCTCAGATTTCATGACCTTAAGCCATTTCACGAAATATGGGCTCATCATCGCTTCCTTATAGTTCATAGGTTAGTCATGGCCTAGTAACATGACTTCCAGAACAGGACTACCGTACCACTCTGGTGCGGAACTTACTCTGGTTGACCTACGAGGTTTGGTAGTAACTTGATGTGAAGTTTCATGATCATCATCATTAACTTCCTCGCTAATTGGTGTAGGCATCACTAGAACTGATTTCTGTGATGAACCATTTTCCAATTCGGGAGAAGGTACAATTACCTCATCAAGTTCTACTTTCCTCCCACTCACTTCTTTCGAGAGAAACTCCTTCTTTAGAAAGGATCCATCCTTAGCAACAAATATCTTGCCTTCAGACTTGTGATAGAAGGTGTACCCAATAGTTTCTTTTGGGTATCCTATGAAGACACACTTCTCCGATTTGGGTTTGAGCTTATCAGTTTGAAACTTTTTCACATAAGCATCGCAACCCCAAACTTTATGAAATGACAGCTTTGGTTTCTTGCCAAACCATAGTTCATACGGTGTCGTCTCAATGGATTTAGATGCTGCCCTATTAACATGAATGCAGCTGTCTCTAATGCATAACCCCAAAATGATAGTGGTAAATTGGTAAGAGACATCATAAATCGCACCATATCTACTAAAGTATGGTTACGATGTTCGGACACACCATTATGCTATGGTGTTCCAGGTGGCATGAGTTTGTGAAACTATTCCACATTGTTTTAATTAAAGGCCAAACTCGTAACTCAAATATTCTCCTCCGCGATCAGATGTAGAAACTTTACTTTATTGTTACGATGATTCTCCACTTCGCTCTAAAATACTTTGAACTTTTCAAATGTTTAAGACTTGTGTTTCATTAAGTAGATATACCCATATCTGCTCAAATCATCTATGAAGGTGAAAAAATAATGATACCCGCCACGAGCCTCAACACTCATTGGATCGCGTACATCAGTATGTATTATTTCCAATAAGTCACTTGCTCGCTCCATTGTTCTGGAGAATAGAGTCTTAGTCATCTTGCCCATGAGGCATGGTTCGCAAGCACCAAGTGATTCCAAAAGCCCATCAGCATGGAGTTTCTTCATGCACTTTACACCAATATGACCTAAATGGCAGTGCCACAAATATGTTGCACTATCATTATCAACTTTGCATCTTTTGGCATCAATATATGAATATGTGTATCACTACGATCGAGATTCAGTAAACCATTCACCTTGGGTGTATGACCATAGAATGTTTTATTCGTGTAAATAGAATAATAACTATTCTTTGACTTAAATGAATAACCATGTTGCAATAAACATGATCTAATCATATTATGCTCAACGCAAACACCAAATAACGTTTATTTAGGTTCAACACTAATACCAAATGTAAAGGGAGTGTGCGATGGTGATCCTATCAACCTTGAAATCACTTCCAATACACATCGTCACCTTGCCCTCAACTAGTCTCTTTTATTTTGTAACTCCTGTTTCAAGTTACTAATCATAGCAACTAAACCAGTATCAAATACCCAGGGGCTACTATGAATACTAGTAAAGTACACATCAATAACATGTATATAATATATACTTTTGTTCACTTTGCCATCCTTCTTATCCGCCAAGTATTTGGGGCAGTTCCGCTTTTAGTGACCATATCCTTTGTAGTAGAAGCACTCAGTTTCAGGCTTGGGTCTAGTTTTGGGCTCTTCATGGGAGTGGCAATTTGTTTGTCATTCTTCTTGAAGTTCCCTTTCTTTCCCTTGCCCTTTTACTTGAAACTAGTGGTCTTGTGAACCACCAACACTTGATGCTCTTTCTTGATTTCTATCTTCGCCGATTTCAGCATCGTGAAGAGCTTGGGAATCATTTTTGTCATCCCTTACATATTATAGTTCTTCATGAAGTTCTAGTAACTCGGTGATAGTGACTAGAGAACTCTGTCAATCACTATTTTATCTGGAAGATTAACTCCCAATTGATTCAAGTGATTGTAGTATCCAGACATTCTGAGCACATGCTCACTAGCTGAGCTACTCTCCTCCATCTTGTAGGCGAAGTATTTGTCAGAGGTCTCATTCCTCTCGACATGGGCATGAGTCTGAAATACCAATTTCAACTCTTGGAACATCTCATATGCTCAGTGGCGTTCAAAATGTTTTTCAAGTCCCGATTCTAAGCCGTAAATCATGGTGCACTAAACTATCAAGTAGTCGTCATACCGAGCTTGTCAAACATTCATAACGTCTGCATCTGCTCCTGCAATAGTTCTGTCACCTAGTGGTGCATCAAGGACATAATTCTTCTGTGCATCTACGATGATAATCCTCCGATCGCGGAGGTAGTCCACATCATTGCTACTAACATGTTTCAACATAGTTTTCTCTAGGAACATATAAATAGAACAGTGAAGTTATATGCGAGTAATTGATCTACAACATAGATATGCAAATACTATTAGGACTAAGTTCATGATAAATTTAAGTTCAATTAATCATATTACTCCCACTTTGATAGACATCACTCTAATGATCTAAGTGATCACGTGACCCATATCAACTAAACCATGTCCGATCATCACGTGAGATGGAGTAGCTTTCAATGGTGAACATCACTATGTTGATCATATCTACTATATGATTCATGCTTGACCTTTCGGTCTCAGTGTTCCGAGGCCATATCTGCATATGCTAGGCTCGTCAAGTTTAACCCGAGTATTCTGCATGTGGAAAACTAGCTTGCACCCGTTGTATGTGAACATAGAGCTTATCACACCCGATCATAACGTGGTGTCTCGGCACAACGAACTGTAGCAACGGTGCATACTTAGGGAGAACACGTATACCTTAAAATTTAGTGAGAGATCATCTTATAATTCTACCACCGTACTTAGCAAAATAAGATGCATAAAGGATAAACAGCACATCCAATCAATATAAGTGATATGATATGGCCATCATCATCTTGTGCCTTTCATCTCCATCTCCAAAGCACCATCATGATCACCATCGTCACCGGCTTGACACCTTGATCTCCATAGTAACATCGTTGTCGTCTCGCCAACTATTGCTTCTACGACTATCGCTACCGCTTACTGATAAAGTAAAGCAATTACATGGTGATTTCATTTCATACAATAAAGCGACAACCATATGGCTCCTGCCAGTTGCTGATAACTGTGTTACAAAACATGATCATCTCATACAACAATTTATATAATCATTCCTTGACCATATCACATCACAACATGCCCTACAAAAACAAGTTAGACGTCCTCTACTTTGTGGTTGCAAGTTTTACATAGCTACTACGGGCTTCGAGCAAGAACCGTTATTACCAACGCATCAAAACCGCAACGTGGTATAGTGATTGCTTTTTGATCTTCAGAAAGAACCCTGTTCATTAAATCCGATTCAACTAAAGTTGGAGAAACAGGCACCCGCCAGCACCTGTGTGCAAAGCACGTCAGTAGAACCAGTCTCATGAAAATGGTCATGTAATGTCGGTCCGGGCCGCTTCATCCAACAATACCGCCGAATAAAGAAACAACCAGTGACGGCAAGCAATATGTATATACCCACGCCCACAACTCCTTTGTGTTCTACTTGTGCATATAACATCTACGCATAGACCTGGCTCGAATGCCACTGTCGGGGCATGTAGTATTTCAAAAATTTGCCTATGATCTCGCAAGATCTATCTAGGAGAAGCATAGCGACGAGCGGGGAGAGTGTCTCCACGTACACTCATAGACCGAAAGCGGAAGCGTTAAGTAACGCGGTTGATGTAGTCGAACGTCTTCATGGTCCAACCAATCAAGTACCGAATGCACGACAGCTCCGCGATCTGCTCATGTTCAGCTTGGTGGCGTCCCTCGAACTCTAGATCCAGCTGAGGCCGAGGGAGAGTTTCATCAACACGATGGCCTGGTGATGGTGATGATGAAGTTACCGACGCAGGGCTTCGCCTAAGCACTACGACAATATGACCGAGGTGAAAATCTATGGAGGGGGCACCGCACATGGCTAAAAGATCAACTTGTGTGTCTTTGGGGTGCCCCCTGCCCACGAATATAAAGGAGGGGGGAAGAGGAGGCCGGCCTTGGACGTGCGCACCTATAGGGGGAGTCCAACTAGGTCTCCCAATCCTAGTTGGAGTCCCCTTACTTCTCCAAGAGGGGAGAGAGGGAAGGAGTAGGAGAGGGAGAACGAAAGAGAGGGGGGCACCGCCCCCTCCCTAGTCCAATTCGGACTTGCCATGGGTGGGCGCGCAGCCACCCCTTGAGGCCCCTTTCTCCTTTCCCGTATGGCCCATTAAGGCCCACTACTTCCCCCCCTAGTGAATTCCCATAAGTCTCCGGTACTCCGAAAAATACCCGAACCACTCAGAACCTTTCCGATGTTCGAATATAGCCTTCCATCTATATGTCTCGACCATTTCGAGACTCCTCGTCATGTCTGTGATCTCATCCGGGACTCCAAACAAACTTCAGTCATCAAATCACATAACTCATAATACAAATCGTCATCTATTTGTTAAGCGTGCGGACCCTACGGGTTCGAGAACTATGTGGACATGACCGAAACACATCTGTGGTGAATAACCAATACCGGAACCTAGATGCTCATATTGGCTCCTACATATTCTACGAAGATCTTTATCGGTCAAACCAGATAACAACATACGTTGTTCCCTTTGTCATCGGTATGTTACTTGCCCGAGATTCAATCGTCGATATCATCATACCTAGTTCAATCTCGTCACCGGCAAGTCTTTTTACTCGTTCCGTAATGCATCTTCCCGTGACTAACTCATTAGTCACATTAGTTGCAAGGCTGATAGTGATGTGCATTACCGAGAGGGCCCAGAGATACCTCTCTGATACACGGAGTAAAAAATCCTATTCTCGATCTATGCCAACTCAACAAACACCATCGGATACACCTAGAGCATCTTTATAATCACCTAGTTACGTTGTGACGTTTGATAGCACACAAGGTGTTCCTCTGATATTCGGGAGTTGCATAATCTCATAGTCAAAGGAACATGTATAAGTCATGAAGAAAGCAATAGCAATAAAACTCAACGATCATAATGCTAAGCTAACGCATGGGTCTTGTCCATCACATCATTCTCTAATGA
Source organism: Triticum urartu (assembly GCF_056163025.1). Taxonomy (NCBI): domain Eukaryota; kingdom Viridiplantae; phylum Streptophyta; class Magnoliopsida; order Poales; family Poaceae; genus Triticum; species Triticum urartu. The sequence goes on from NC_141875.1 coordinate 268,279,188, forward strand.
TGTGATCCCGTTGTTCCAATGACAACACATGTCTACGGTTAGGAAACATAACCATCTTTGATTAACGAGCTAGTCAAGCAGAGGCATACTAGGGACACTATGTTTTGTCTATGTATTAACACATGTACAAAGTTTCCGGTTATTAGAATTCTAGCATGAATAATAAACATTTATCATGATATAAGGAAATATAAATAACAACTTTATTATTGCCTCTAGGGCATATTTCCTTCACTGCCACATAACCGCGGGCACGGCTCTCGAAAGTTTAAACCCTGTAGGGGTGTCCCAACTTAGCCCATGATAAGCTCACGATGCGCGGAGACAATCCTCAATCTCGGGACACCCAATCAGACATTGAATCTCGATGCACTAGACATTTCGACAAATGTAAAACAGAACCAGCAAGACCGCTAGATGTGCCGACAAATCCCGATAGGAGCCGCATGTATCTCGTTCTTAGGGCACATCAGATGGGCTAGACGTCGGGTTGGTAGAGACCCTGGTTGCAGAGGGGGCGCCAGACATCACCCGGTTTGGACCAACACTCGGAGGAGCACTGGCCCGGGGGTTAAATTAAGAAATCCTCGGGGTCCGAAAAATCCCTAGGCAAGTTTTTGTTGTTATTAGGCAAATGGTAAAACCAATGTTGGGCCTTGCTGGAAGAGTTTTATTCAAAGCAAACTGTCAAGAGGGTCCCATACCCCTCACCGTGTTACGAACGCAAAATCAAGAAACATAACACTGTTGTGACGGTAAACTAGGGCGGCAAGAGTGGAACAAAACACCAGTCATAAGGCGGAGCCTTCCACCCTTTACCAAGTATATAGATGCATTAATTAAATAAGAGATATTGTGATATCCCATGATATCCATGAAATCCAGGTCCTAACATGGAACAACCTGCAACTGCACCTGGAACTAGCAACGCTATAAGCGGGGCCAAGCAAAGCGGTAACATAGCCAAACAACGGTTTGCTAGGAAGGGTGAAAAACGTTAGAGGCTATCATGGCAATTTGGGAGGCTTGATAAACCAGTGGTAGGTAGCGCGACATAGTGATAGCAACGGGACAACTAGCATAGCAAAGAGAGTAATGAGATCCAAGGTGACGGTCATCTTGCCTGAAATCCCTCTAGGAAGAAGAACGAGTCCTTGAAGAAGATGAAGCCACGTAGTCGAACGAATCGTCACAATCACAATGGAACAGGAACTATCGAGAAGGACCACAACCGGAAAGAAGCAAACAACATGGTAAACACAGAACACATAAACATGACATGATACTCAACCAAGTATGATGCATGACAGGGATACATAATGCTACTCATGGCAAGAGATGATGCATACAAGAGCAACACATCAAAGCAAGTTAAATGAGGCCGGAACCAACATATAACAATTCCGGTAAGTCCTCATATACAAATTTCGAAATTAGTCCAGATCTGATTAGAACACAATGTTGAAGTTGTTAAACATCAAGTTAAAGTGCACCAAGATGGTCTACACGGTTTTCTAGTCAAGTTACATATAAAGTTCATTTAATTTGGAGCTACGGCCTAGCAGATATGAGCAAAACAAGTTACACATGGCATTGAAGCAAAATTCATTCAAACAACATCACAAACACTCAAAAACATGGATGCAACAAGGTAACATGAAACTACATGCAAAACTAAGCAAGTTTCATATAGAGCATTCTCAAAACGGAGCAACGGTTCAACACATACACTCCACACAAGTTTCACTCACATTCTGCCCAAAAAAGCAAGTAAGCACTTTGCAATCAAGGAAACAACATGCTACAGGAAACATAAGGACACAAACTTGATAGGCACTCAAAGTACAAATTACATGCTTCAAATATCCTTAAGGTTCAGGTTCATAGGCATTAGGATTAATCCAAGTTGATCAATGCAAAAAGCAACTTGATAACATAGATTATGACTTTAGTGATAAACAAGCCATACATGACCAGGAATAACATGTTGACAAGTTGGACGCATGAAACAAAGATGATATACTGCAAGAACATAACCAGCAAGTGCATAGCATTAAATTATAGGTTAAACATCGCAAAGCATGATTAATAAGCATCTCCATATGACTCATAGATCAATGGCAGTCAACAAGACAAGATTGCAACATGATATAAGATGATTCTCAGACTTAGAGGAAATCTGGGAATGCAAAACATAACATTATGATGCTGACTTTGGAGGCACATAACAGCAAGCATAGCAACTCTAATAATCATGCAAAAGACATGGACATGTAGTACACATAATATACTTCAACTTAGTCCATGTGCACAAGTTCATATGAAGCATGGAGTAATTACTATGATGATTGCAAAAACGAACATGTTGTTAACAGGAAGACAGATTTAGCATGATGGCAACTTGAGAACAAGAAAGAGACAAGCTATAGAAAGTTATATGGAAACCAAGGGCATGGCATCAAGGTACGCATAACAAAGAGCAAATAGCATCAAGGCATCATACACATAAGGCTTAAGGACTAGTGGGAACCATCAAGACAAGTTTGAATGATGTAACAGTTTCAGCAAGTGTAAATCAGCAACAACATAGCATGTTTGCAAGCTTGGAACAGAGGTCATTTGAAGTCCAAAATTATCAAACTTGGCATGTGTAGACAGTACTCATAGCATACTTCCATTCATGTAATTGGAGCAACTCCAAAGAGGCATAGATCAATCAATAACAAGCTCACAACATGGCATCATGAAGTTAACAGAAAACTGGAACATCATATAGGCAAGTTCATGGGAATGAAAGCATATGCTACAGGACATATATGAGGCATAAAATGGCATGCCATGATAGAGAATAACATGGACATCAAAACATGTCAACTAGGCATCATCAGATTATGCATGGAATAGACAGTAGCTTCATGTGAACAACGCAACATATTGTAACAGTTACAGACTTAGCAAATTTCACTAAGTCTCAGAAATCAGCAACATGAAGTAGCACACTTCACAAGCTTGTTCTAGTTACCACAAGGCACATGAAAATACATGGATTGCACCACTGTAAAGATGGCATGAAGATGCTCCTAAAACATGTAGACATGGTGCACAAAAGATAAACACACAAAATGCAACGAAAAAGGCAAAAACTCAAGTTATGACAATCTCAGCAGGTTAGCAACATATAGCACTCTTGCAACGATCATTAAGGAATCAATATGAATAGTAACATGCATGCAAAATACACCATCATCTAGAGCACTCAAAGATGAAAATTTTGATATATCACATGCTCAATTTGGACACACATGCACCCTGATATGGCAGGTCAAAGATGCTAACATAATGAATGAAAACAAGGAATTAGTCACATTTTATACCTCGAGGAAAAATGGACGGTGGAGTTCAATTGGACGAAACGGTTTAGCCGGGGTCGTTTGGATCGCGATATCCGGCGGTCCCGGGATGGAGGGATATGGGTACGAGTGGTCCCAGTGCAGGTGTGCCGTTTGCTAGGAGGGTCATGGAAGATCCAGCGAGGCCGTCCTGGCGGCGAGAACGAACTCCGGCGAGCGCGCGGGGCTCCGGCGAGTGGATGGAGGCGAGGGGAGGCCGGAGGAGGCTGGATCCGGCCATCCCCCGTCCAGATCCGGTGGCGGGCGACAGCTCCAGCCACATCGGCACGGACCCTAGGCCAAGGCGAGATCGGGCGGCACGCACGGTGGCCGGCGAGCTGCCCGTAGAGCGGCGAGGGCCGATGCGCGAGGGCGACGCTGGTGGTGCACAAGGGCGGCCATGGCATGGCGCCACGGCGGTGAAGGGCGAGGCAGCGACGAGGCGCAACGACGGCGAAGGGCGAGGCGGCAGCGCGGCCACGGTATCCGGGCGGATCGGTACGCCGCGGCCCGAAGCAGGCTGGAGATGGGCTCCGCGGGCCCAGTGGAGAAGTGGGCGGATCGGACAAATATTGACCCATTCCGAGAATGTTTTTCTCGCTCTCACGAAACGAGAACTGAGAGGTGCAAGGGGTGCAAGAGAGAGTGTTGGATTCCGAAACAGACAATGTAGAAAGCGACCGGATGCAAGATACAAATTATGTAGGGTAGGAACCCTATGGGCCGATCTTTCACGAAAGGAGCGGATCTCGCAATGAACACGAAGAACATGAGGAGGGAAACGAGGGGAAAATCACCTGGGGAACACAAGAGAACACTGAAACCAACAAGAATGATCACACATGCGCTAGATCCATGAACACAAAGGAAGATACAAGATCCAAACTCAACAACGGACGATACAAGAGGTAACCGGTCTTCTCCGTGAGGAGGTCTTGATGTTCTTCTCTGTGAGGTCTTGAATCCAACGTGGATCTTCTCCATAGAGGGTCCGCGGTCTCTCTCGTGGAATAGATCCGATGTGGATGAGCAATGCTCTATTTCTAATATAAGCTAAACCAATGATAACCCTAGCTAGGAGGAGGTGGAGGAGTATATATAGTCTAGGTCCACGAAGGGGTAAGTGGGAGAGGGATACATGGGCGTCGGGCCCGAACACTGTGCGCAGACAGGTACCGGACGTCCGCTGAGGACTGGTCGTCTGGTGGCTCATGGGTGGCCGGACGTCCGGTAGACGTCGGCCGTCCGCTCGATCTGGCTCGGATGCTGGAGTGCTGGATTTCTGGAGGTGGCCGATCGTCCGGTCGCCGGTCGTCCACTGGCGTCGGACACCCGCTCATTTGGCTCGGGTGCGGGATCGCCGATCGTCCGGTCTGGACCAGTCGTCCGGTGGCTGGATCTTCTTCCGCATGTCTTCTTCTTGTTCCTCGCGCTTGGTGTCCACACCTTCTTGTCCATGGGCTTCCTCTTGGTTCCTGGTCATGCATAGCACACATGTTTGAGGTAGTAGCCATGTCTCACATGTGGAAAGTGACGATTCAGAGAGGAGCGAGTTCACCTTGTGTCCGATGATGTATACTTGAGGTCTCGTCTTATGTTCTCTTGGGGCTTGGAGAGTAGTCGGAGTGTACATGGGGATGAACGTGGGATGCTCCGCATCAACGAACATGTATGCAAATGAGATGCCCATGATGACATGGCAAGATGCAACACGCAAGCAGATGACATGGCAACGACGGCGAATAACTGAAAGACACCTGGCACATCGAACTCGGGGCGTCACAACTCTCCTTCACTAACAAGAGATCTCGTCCGGAGACCTTAGGAATGAAACAGAAGAGAAAGAGGGTAAGTAGGAATAAGAGCGAAGAGAGAAGTTGAACAAAGTTGAGAGCACTCGGGTAGAAAACAGGAATGGTGAATATGATGAGAATCAAAGGCTCAAGGAATAAGATAGATTCTGAAACCACTCCGGCCAGAAGATGATAGAAAAGGAATAATAACGATGGAATTAGGAGAGCAACCCGGTTGAACATGGAAAGAAATAGAAAATGGTCTTGACAAGATTGAACGATACTTGATGAGAGAAACAACACCACGCCTCCGGACAAAATGAAAAAGTGGGATGAAAGAACGGAGACGAATATGACAACTTCTACCACCATTGAGTTCGAAAAGCATCCTTACAGAGAAGGGTTGAATGAAGTTGTTGAAAATCTATCAACAAAAGAATTGATTTGTGTGGGCTTATGTAAACATCTCAAAAAACTATGAGGTGATACCCGGCCACAAACGGAAATGATTGAAATAGCTGAGAATGAAGAAATGCAAAACTCCACTTCAAAAGAATACAAGGAATTAAATGCACTTTGAGATGCAAGAAGAAAGATGCTTGAGCTCCTCCAACAAGAATCTTGATGAACACTTGAAGAATGAATTAAATCCTTAATGGACCACCGTTAAGAACTCCGATAAACAAAAGGATGATGAGAATGAGTTGAGGAATGAATATAATAAGATTAGAGCCTTGCGATGATTAAGATGGCGGTTCGCGACTAGACAACAGAGAAGACTTTGAACTCCGGACATGAAAGGATGAGCAACCTAGAACCAAGAGATTATTCATCACGAACGATCTCCGAAGGAAGGAATTAATCAACTTGATGAAAGAAGAACAAGAATTATGTTATGCTTATCCTCCACCAATTACATTGATGAGAAGCAATGGATTGTATAGAACTTATTCATATTGGGAAAGATTAAGGGGAGATATAACGCAAAACTTGGGAAAGTCTTCATGAAACCACCGGTACAATTGGTATGATTAAGGGGAGAACGAATGAATTGATATGATAACAAAGGAAAAGGAATCTTGAATGAACCACCGTAAGAATTGAAATGAATGATGAAAAGAGAATTACTCTTCGGAAAGCATTACATACGCACAAAGATACTTGAAGGAATCAAAATGCAAGAGAACGTAGAGATCGTGAACTGATAAAAGAATGCTTGAACGAAGCACCGGTACAAATATTGGAACGAACGAAGCTGAAAACTTAGAACGAAGAATTCTCCTGAAATGGAGGCCTCCAGATAATCGAAACGGAAAAGCAACTCCTAAAATACTCCGGATGGGTAAGAAAAGAATTGCACGATTGGAAACAATTTGAGAGGATGGAATGAAGCTAGACTCGCAAATCTCTGAAAGAACGGGCAAGATTTAGGGGGAAAACTCATCTTTGGTCTTCAAACGTAGGGAAAGACGACGAGAAACACCACCAAAATTGTTGAGATACTCTGGGAGAATGAAAAGCGAAGAGGTTGAGCCAACAACAATAATTATTTGAAATCGATCTTGGAAAGGCATCTGACTAATGAAATCCATACTTACGTCATACTTCTAAAAGTATTCGAGAATACTCCGGGAAAACTAGAAGAGTCAGGTAAGATCCTGGGGAAAACCTGTGGGTTAGGGCCCATTGAAAACAAGCACCATTGGAAAGGAGCGGCTGAGAGAGAGATGACGCACTGGAACGATTAAAAGACTCCAATGAGGTGACAACCTCGAATTAATTGAATGCAGACTCGAATCTTCTAAGATCACTCCGGAGGGATTAATTGGCGAGAGGCGAACGAGCAAAGGTGAAAACCTGATGCAAAGAAAGGAATACAATCAACAACGAAAAACTTGAATTGGATCCACCGGAAAGAATAGGAGATGAACAACGATGAACTTGACGAGAATTCACCGGTTGAGACAATTGAAGAAAGACCAAAGAGACTCCGCATGAATGGAATTGATGCCCGAATAGAGGCTCAGACTTCGGGAAGAAAATGGGTGGGAAGGCTGGTAAAACAAAGGCAACTTGGAACGGGGAACTGACGAATAGCTTGAAGAGGAAAAGCACCGGTTGAACTAATTGAGGATAGAATGCAAAGGCTTCGCACGAGTAGGATGGATACTTGATTACGTACTCTGATTCCGAGAAGAAAAAGGGGTGGGCGGGTGGGAAAAGAAAACAACTTAGGATGGAGAAAACAACGTCGTTGAGAAAGAACTGAGGATTGATCTCGCGAAAGACGACGAGGATCGAATCAACTTGACGAGAAAAGCACCGAATGAAAAGAGCTGACATCTCAAAGAAAGAAGACTAACCGCGTGATCCTAAAAAAATTGAAGGGGAAGAGGAGTAATCAAAACACCTACGTCATGGTTTCTCACCAGAGGGATGAAGGGGGCTGATGAGTAAAAATAATTCCTACTCTCTGATATAACTAGACTCCGAAAAAAAATTCTAGACTCGAAAACGGCCAAACTATACGATCAAACAAGGGGGCTCCTAGGGTTGGTCGAGGCTCAGATACCAACTTTTCACACCCAATATGCGACACTATCCTAAAGAGACTCGAAGGTCCCACCAAGGATAGAGCCGCATATTGACACGCTTTTGCAAGGCGGATATCATTACAACATACGATTACATAATAGTTGCGATACATACAAGGCATACAACTGCCGCAAGAATACAACAATACATCATACATAGAACAACATCCGACTACGGATGAAACACAAGCAAAACATCGCTCAGGTTGCCGATCAAGAACCTAACCCAAGATCAAAGAAGAAGAAGAACTCCAACACAAGCAAAACATCGCTGTCGCGTCATGATCATCGCATAACCCGTACCTGAAACTGTTGGTGTAGTAATTTGTGAGCCAAGAGGACTCAGCAATCCCATTACCATGGGTATCAAAACTAGCACAACTTAATGGGTAGGGAAAGGGTGAGATGGTGAGGTTGCAGCAGCGGCTAAGCAATGTATGGTGGCTAACTTACGAGTACAAGAGTAAGATGAGAAACTACACAAACGCTCGCAAACTGGAAATGATCAAGAAGTGATCATGAACTACTTACGTCTAAACATAACCCAACTGTGTTCTCCTCTCGAACTTCCTCGAAAATAGACAGTCACGATGGTGTATTTTAATTAAGTTCACTTCAAGTCCTCTACAACCGGATATTAACAAATTCCCATTTGCCACATAACCATGGGCAGGGCTCTCGAAACTTTAAACCCTTCAGGGGTGTCCCAACTTACCCCATGACAAGCTCACGATCCGCGGAGACAATCCTCCATGGCGGGACACTCGATCAGACTCGGAATCCCGGTGCACAAGACATTTTGACAATGGTAAAATAAAACTCGCAAGACCGCTCGATGTGCTGACAAATCCCGATAGGAGCCGCACATATCTCGTTCTCACGGCACATCGGATGGGCCAGACGTCGGGTTGGCTGAGACCCTGGTTGTCCAGGGGGCACCGGACATCGCACGGTTTGGACCAACACTTGGAGGAGCGCTGGCTCGGGGGTTCAATTAAGAAATCCTCGGGGTCCGGAAAATCCCTAGGCAAGTTTTAGTTGTTATTGGGCAAATTGTAAAACCAATGCTGGACCTTGCTGGAAGAGTTTTACTCAAAGCAAACTATCAAGAGGGTCCCATACCCCTCACCATGTTAGGGACGCAAAATCAAGGAACATAACACTGGTATGACGGAAAACTAGGGCGGCAAGAGTGGGACAAAACACCTGGCATAAGGCCGAGACTTCCACCCTTTACCAAGTATATAGATGCATTCATTAAATAAGTGATATTGTGATATGCCATGATATCCATGAAATCCATGTTCCAACATGGAACAACCTGCAACTAGCAACGCTATAAGAGGGGCTGAGAAAAGCGGTAACATAGCCAAACAACGGTTTGCTAGGAAGGGTGAAAAAGGTTAGAGGCTATCATGGCAATTTGGGAGGCTTGATAAACTAGTGGTAGGTAGCGCAACATAGCGATAGCAACGGGACAACTAGCATAACAAAGACAGTAGTGAGATCCAAGGTGACGGTCATCTTGCCTAAAATCCCGCTATAAAGAAGAACGAGTCCATGAAGAAGATGAAGCCACGTAGTCGAACGAATCCTCACAATCGCAACGGAACAGGAACTATCGAGAAGGAGCACAACCGGAAATAAGCAAACAACATGGTATACACAGAACACATAAACATGACATGATGCTCAACCAAGTATGATGCATAACAATGCTACATGATGCTACTTATGGGAAGAGATGATGCATACAAGAGCAACACATCAAAGCAAGTTTAAATGTGGTCGGAAATAACATATAACAATTCCGGTAAGTCCTCATATACAAATTTGTAAATTGGTCCAGATATGATTAGAATACAATGTTGAAGTTGTTAAATATCATGTTAAAGTGCACCAACATAATCTACATGGTTTTCTAGTAAAGTTACATATAAAGTTCGTTTAATTCGGAGCTACGGCCTAGAAGATATGAGCAAAACAAGTTACACATGGCATTGAAGCAAAATGCATTCAAACAACATCACAAACACTCCAAAACATGGATGCAACAAGGTAACATGAAACTACATGCAAAACCAAGCAAGTTTCATATAGAGCATGCGCAAAATGGAGCAACGCTTCAACACATACACTCGACACAAGTTTCACTCACATTATACCCAAAACAAGTAAGCACTTTGCAATCAAGGGAACAACATGCTACAGGAAATATAAGGACACAAACTTGATAGGCACTCAAAGTACAGATTACGTGCTTCAAATATCCTTAAGGTTCAGGTTCATAGGCATCGGGATTAATCCAAGATGATCAATGCAAAAAGCAACTTGATAACATAGATTATGACTTAGTGAAAAATAGGGCATACATGAGCAGGAGTGAGATGTTGACATGTTGGAGGCATGAAACAAAGATGGTATAGTGCAAGAACATAACAAGCAAAAGCATGGCATTAAAGTACAGGTTACACATGGCAAAATATGATTACTAAGCATCTCCATATGACGCATAGATCAATGGCAATCAACAAGACAAGAATGCAACATGATATTTGATGATTCTCAGACTTGAGAGGAAATCTGGGAATGCAAAATATAACATTATGATGCTGACTTTGCAGGCACATAATAGCAAGCATAGCAACTCTAATAATCACACGAAAGACATGGACATCTAGTAGACAAAATATACTTAAACTTAGTCCATGGGAACAAGTTCATATGAAGCATGGAGTAATTACTATGATGCTTGCAAAAAGGAACATGTTGTTAATAGGAAGAAAGATTTCACATGATGGCAACTTGGGAACAAGAAAGAGACAAGCTACATCAAGTTATATGGCAACCAAGGGCATGACATCAAGGTACGCATTACAAAGAGCAAATAACATCAAGGCATCATATACATAAGGCTTAAGGACTAGTGGGAACCATCAAGACAAGTTTGAATGATGTAACAGTTCCAGCAAGTGTAAATCAGCAACAACAACATAGCATGTTTGCAAGCTTGGAACAGAGGTCCAATGAAGACCAAAATTAACAACTTGGCATGTGGACAAAGTGCCCATATCATAATTCCATTAATGTAATTGGAGCAACTCCAAAAGAGGCATAGATCAATCAGTAACAAGCTCACAACATGGGATCATGAAGTTAACAGAAAACTCGAACATCATATAGGCATGTTCATGGCAATGAAAACATATTCTACAGGACATGTATGAGGTGTATGAGGCATAAAATGGCATGGCATGATAGAGCATAACATGGACATCAAAACATGTCAACTAGGCATCACCAGATTATGCATGGAATAGATGATAGCTTCAAGTGAACAAGGCAACATATTGTAACAGTTACAGGCTTAGCAAAATTCACTAAGTCTTAGAAATCAGCAACATCAAGTAGCACAATTCACAAGCTTGTGCTAGTCACCACAAGGCACATAAAAATACCTGGATTGCACTACTGTAAAGATGGCATGAAGATGCTCCTAAAACATCTAGACATGGTGCACAAAAGATAAACACACAAAATGCAACTAAAAAGACAAAACGGCAAGTTATGACAATCTCAGTAGGTTAACATCATATAGCACTCTTGGAACGATGATTAAGACATCAATATGAACAGTAACATTCATGAAAACTACACCATCACCCACTCAGAGATGAACAATTTGATACATCACATGCTCAATTTGGACACACATGCACAGAGATATGGCAGGTCAAAGATGCTAACATAATGTATGAAAACAAGGACTTAGTCAAGTTTTATACCCCAGGGGAAACTAGATGGTGGGGTTCAACTGGATGAAGCGGTTCAGCTGGGGTCATTTGGATCGCAGGATCCGGCGGTCCCGGGACAGAGGGATACGGGGATGAGCGGATCCGGGACAGGGCGGTGCAGGCATGTCGTTTGGATGGAGGATCGTGGCAGATCCGGGCCGAGGCCGTCCCGGCGGCGAGAACGAACTCTTGCCAGCGCGCGGGGCTCCGCCGAGCAAATGAGGGCGAGGGGGAGGCCGGAGGAGGGCGGATCCGGCCATCTCCCGTCCAGATCCGATGGCGGGCGACGGCTTCGGCCACATAGGTGCGGACCCGAGGCTAAGACGTGCTCGGGAAGTGTGCACGGCGGCCGGCGAGCTACCCGCAGGGCGGCGACGGCCGGTGCGCAGGGCAGCGGCGGCGAGGCGCAATAGCGGTGAAGAGCGAGGCGGCGGCACGGGCGCGGGACCGGGCGGATCGGGCCCGCCGCGGCCCGGAGCAGGCCGGAGATGGGCTCCGCGGGCCTGGGGGCGAAGTGGGCACGGGGGTGATGACATGTCACCTCCTGGTTGGCTGGATGCAGTGACATGGACATGTCCGGCGGCAGGATCGACATGTCCGGCGCACGGAGGAGGAAGATGCTAGGGTTTCGCCCGAAATTTCGGGGGAAAAGGCATATTTATAGGTAGAGGGAGCTAGGAGAGTGCAAATGAGGTGCAGTTTTCGCCCACACGATCATGATCTAACAACGGAGAGCATGGAGGGGATTTAGATGGGCTAGTGGGCTGGTATGAAGGGGTGCTAGGATGCAAAGAGAAGGAGGGTTTCGGTTAACGCGGTTAACCGTTGGGGCGTCAAACGACCTCCAAATGGAACGAAATTTGACAGGCGGTCTACCGGTGATACCACTCGACAAATCTTGTCCCATTCCGAGAACGTTTTTCTCCCACTCACGAACGAGAACTACGAGGTGCAACGGGTGCAAGAGAGTGTCTGATTCCGAACGGACAACGGAGAAAGCGACCGGATGCAAGAGACGGACATGAATGCAAATGAGATGCCCACGATGACATGGCAAGATGCAACACGCAAGAAGATGACATGCCAATGACGGCGAATAACTATAAGACACCTGGCGCATCGGACTCGGTGCGTCACAGAAGTAGTCCTCATTGTCATCAATATATGTATAGTCAACCCACCTCATGTCCCTGAGAATGGGCTTCTTGTTTAACAAGATTGTCTCGTAGAAGTCCTGTTTTTCCTTGGTGTGGAAATGACTGTCTACAGCGGTCCTCCTTCTGATAGCATAGGGATGAGTATGTCTCCACAATCTCAGACCTGCATCCTTTCTTTCCTTCATGTTTTATGCCATAGGATGATCATCACTATGATTTGGAATCTTTCGCTTCAGTTTTCCGAGCACTAGTGGCTCATCATCTTCTTCTTGGACCTCAGGCACTGGGGCCTTGTTCTTCTTAGTAGAAGATATGTTCCTGGTGGATCTCTTGGGTGTAGATGGTTTTGGAGCTTGAGCGTGAGTTGGAGGCTGACTTGGGCTTAGATGGAGCAGCCCAGTCCTTATAGCACCCCCCATGAGCTTCTAAGTCTTTGCAGGAGGTGCAACATGCTCTTCCTCCTCTTCTTCCTCATTAGAGTCTCTCATCATAGATGGTTTGCCAATGACTCTGGCCATAGTCTTTTTAACTCTCTCCTTCCTCTTCTTACCTCCAGCAGCCTCTTCCTCTCTTGGTTCAAGAGTGAACTCCATAGTTTCTTGAGTGGAAGCTCTGGCTTTAGACATAGGATTCCTCTTAGCAGGAGCCTTCTTGGGCATTCAAGGCTTGGTGGCGGCAGCAGCAGCATACTCCTTGATCACCTTTCTCTTGGAGGTCACCTCCTTCTCAATGAAAAAATCCTCATACCCAGATTCTGAAGTTCTCTTCCTTTGCCTAGTTGCTGCCTTAGGAAAGTTGCTGGGTGTGCTTCTGCTTCCATCATCATAGCTATTGTTGGAGGGACTAGTGCCCTCACTAAGGCTGAGCTACTCTTCTGACTTGTTCTGGCTATCACTGCCCCCTGACATAGCTGAAATCTGACCATGTGAATAGTTGGATATATATAGAGTGGATGAGAATCACAAAGTACAGCTATTTTAAAAAAATTGAGACAAAAACTTAATTTTAGTTTTTTGCAGAAAGCATTTTGGAGCTACCGATTTGACAAACTCGGTGACACTGAAGCATTAATAGAATCTAAACATGCAGTTTTGGTCAGACCAAAATGCAATTCATTGATCCCGAGATGCTACAGTTTCACAGAGTAATTGATTTCGGTCACACCAATCAGTACACTTCGGTCAGACCGAGTTGTACTTGTGCAATGGCCAAAGCCAAATCAATGACACCGAGATCCTAAGATCGGTTGGTCCGAGATGAGTTCGGCGAAAACCTAACCCTAAGTTTTTGCATCAAATCTATTATAATGGAATTTTTCGGTGGATAGATTGATGTCATTCCTGGGAAGAACAATGGCAAAGATTTCTGTGCAAGAATCGGAATAAGGGAACACACAAAGAGGTCAAGTTTGTAACCTAACTTGGCGACGAACTTGCTACGGCGGTAAGGAGGTGATGATTGGGTTGACGGCGACGGAAACCAGCGGCAGGAGGGCACTGGCGACGATCCGGAGACCAAGGGGGCGGCAGATCTTGAGGCGTGGACGATTAGTTTGGAGAAATTTCCAAATTTTGAACCCACGGTATATATACCTAGTCACTGTCGGTGTGACAGAGTGGAATGGCTCCATGGCACCGAGATGCAAAACTGCTAGCAGTTACTGCAACTCGGTGTGACCGAATTTTTCAAATTGGTTGCAACAAGATTAAAACCTAAATCAACTTAATGAATTCAGTGAGACTGAGTAGGACTAAGTTGGTCTGACCGAGATGCATTAAGAGGTTTTGGAATTTTAATCCGTTGATGGATCAGTGGCTCTGAGTGCTCCTCACCCGGAGGGTCCAAATTCGACTTGTTCAAACTTTGTGATGTAGCATGAATAGAGTTTGAGATGAGAAAAGCGTAGATAGCTAGAGGGAGTACTTAGGCACTCCATTTGTTAAGAAAAAAACCAAGCAATCAAAGCAACAAATGGATGCCTCGAGAAGAAAAATATGCAAACAACATGCTCACACAATAAGATAGCAAATAAAACATGTGGCAAAGCATGCACAAACACTCTATCATCTGTCAAGCAATTGGCGATGACTAGGTCATCTATATATGAGTATATTGACTAAGGAGACAAATGAGAACATTTGATTGTAGCTCATACTCATCGTTTAAGCACAAGTGGTGTTTCCACTTTTACATACAACATTGTTGTGTTCATGCCATTAGAGTTGCTTTAGCTCAATTCTTAGAGCAAAGCTCCCCCTAGATGTGATATCCCCCCATTAGAGGGATGAACTAACCTTGGTTTTTGTCGATGATGACTTCATGTAGGTGTTGAAGATGTGGATGCTCAATGTTGATGTTGATCATTTGGAGCAATCCATTGGAGTGAGGTGCACTTTCAATACCTACATGGGTTAGTCCCACAAGGAACACACAAGTCTTGGGGAACGCAGTAATTTGAAAAAAAATCATACGCAAACGCAAGATCCATCTAGGTGATGCATAGCAACGAGAGGGAAAGAGTGTTGTCCACGTACCCTCGTAGACCGTAAGCAGAAGCATTATGACAACGCGGTTGATGTAGTCGAACGTCTTCACAATCGACCGATCTTAGCACTGAAGGTACGGCACCTCCACGTCTGCACACATTCAGCTCGGTGACGTCCCACAAACTCTAGATCCAACTGTGTGTCGAGCGAGAGTTTCGTCAGCACGACGGCTTGATGATGGTGATGATGAAGCTACCAGAACACTGCTTCGCCTAAGCACCGCTACGATATGACCGAGGTGGATTATGGTGGAAGGGGCCACCGCACACCGCTAAGACAATTGTCAACTTGTGTGTCTATGGGGTGCCCCTCTCCCCCGTATATAAAGGAGTGGAGGACGGGGGAGGGCCGGCCTTCTATGGCGCACATTGGAGGAGTCCTACTCCCACCGGTAGTAGGATTCCCCCCTCCTGCCTAGTTGGACAAGGAGAGGAAGGAAGGGGAAGGAAGGAGGAAGCAAAGGGGGGGCGCACCCAATTCGGATTGGGCTTGGGGGTGAGGGACTCCAGGACTAAGGGTTCCTCGAGCATCCGACCTGTTAGCCATGGGCCGGACTGATGGGCTATGAAGATACAAAGACCGAGGACTGCACCCGAGTCCGGATGGGACTCTCCTTGGCGTGGAAGGCAAGCTTGATGACCGGATATGTAGATTCTCTTCCTTGTAACCGACCTTGTGTAACCCTAGATCCTCCCGGTGTCTATATAAACCGAAGGACTTAGTCTGGATAGGAGACTCATTATCATAGGCATACAAGCTAGACCTCTAGGGTTTAGTCATTACGATCTCGAGGTAGATCAACTCTTGTAACACTCATATTCATCAATATCAATCAAGCAGGACATAGGGTTTTACCTCCATAGATGGGGCCCGAACCTGGGTAAACATCGTGTCCCTTGTCTCCTATTACCATCAACCTTAGACGCACAGTTCGGGACCCCCTACCCAAGATCCGCCGGTTTTAACACCGACAATGGTGCTTTCATTGAGAGTTCCACTATGCTGTCGTCAAAGGGTTTGATGGCCCCTTCAATCATCCATAATGACACCGTCCAAGGAGAAATTTTCCTCCCCAGACAGATATTCGTGTTCGGCGGCTTCTCACTGTGGGCTAATTTGCTTGGCCATCTAGAGCAGATCGAAAGCTACGCCCCTGGCCATCATATCAGATTTGGGAGCTTGAACTACGTTGCAGACATCTGTGGAGACTTGATCTTCGCTGGATGCGAGACCGCGGTAGCCGCTCCCAGCCACCCCGATGGTCATGACCTAAATCTATCATCAAGCTACGTCCAGAAGATCGCTCCTGTAACCGCTCTGGCCCTAGATCCGGAGCAAGCTGTGCCAACCAACGCCGAGAGGATCAACCCACCACAGAGGTGACAGATTCCACGGCGTTGGAGCCACATACATACTTAACCTCTCACGACGTTTCTGTTAGCGGAACTCCGGACTCGTATCTGGCCGTAACTTCCGAACCACGTGAGCCCGCGGATGCCGAGCTTGATCGTTTATCAATCTTCAAATTCAGCACCGCGGACATCTTCCAGCACTCGCCTTTGGGCGATGTGCTAAACTCATTAAAAAACATGTCCTTGATAGAGGACTCATAGACGAAGTATATCCGGCTCGAACTAGGGGCTGACGGGCAAGAATTTTGTTTCCCACCTGCCACCCACTTCATAGCCACGGTCGAGGATTTGACCGACGACCT
The DNA here is from genome assembly GCF_056163025.1 of Triticum urartu. Taxonomy (NCBI): domain Eukaryota; kingdom Viridiplantae; phylum Streptophyta; class Magnoliopsida; order Poales; family Poaceae; genus Triticum; species Triticum urartu. The sequence goes on from NC_141875.1 coordinate 268,296,175, forward strand.
TGACTATGACTCCGAGGACATCGACGGTATGGATGACGATGCCGGAGAAGAGGAGGTCCAGAACCCGTCGTTCACCGGACACTAGACAGCCACTTCCTCGTATGATGTATACATGGTGGATGCACCAAAGGAAAACAGCAGCGAGGACAAGGACGATCCAGCTGAGGATAAACCTTCTGAAATACAGTCCAAGCGCCGGCATCACCAGCGCCGCTTTAAGTCACGCCGCAGCAAAGATAGCAGTACCGGCACAGGAGAAGACAACACTCCAGAAGGTGCCGAAGACAACGAAGACCCCGTCTGTCGTGGATTTGTCACGGCAGATGTCCTCGTTAAAAGGACTTAGTCGTGAGTCCAACGCATCTATGTGGTAGCTTGAGAGGGGTTGAACACGACGAGAGACGCGATCTTTTACCCAGGTTCGGCCCCTCACGGTGGAGGTAAAAGCCTACATCCTGCTTCGTTGATATTGATGGTGATGATCACGATTACAAGGTTGCTCTATCTCGAGAGCTAAAGACTTGTCTGTCTAAACCTAACTTGTCCAACTTGTGGAACTTATGAATCTGTCCCTCTTGGGGTGCGCTGCCCCTGCTTATATATGTTGAAGGGACGGCTTACATGACTAGTTCTATTAGGATTAAGATTACTCAATTACAAGTGGTGTCCTAGTCTTGCTTCCTTTGTAAGGGAATATTCCTTATGCTTTTCTCTTAAACCGGCCCACCACAACTTGAACCGGACTCCCATGAACCGCCTTCTGGGCCACCGGGTCTTGTCGTTCCTCTGACCCGCCTGCCGGGTCACCAATGAGTCACCTGGCTCGGCCAGGTCATCAGTGAGTGTAGAGAGCTGGGTGGGTCACTTAGTGAGTCCCCAAGTCACGGTGGGTCACTAGTGAGTCACCAAGTCACGGTGGGTCACCAGTGAGTCGCCAAGTCCGGCAGGGTCATACATCCGGCCGGGTCATTCCGCGGGGTATATCCGTGACATTAGCCCCCAGTTTAATTTTGATTTATCCATGTTAAACTGATTCTGCCAAATAAACACAAGAACAAATTTGACAGGTTGTGCTCGGGGTTAAAAATTCTTGTAAGCCGGTACCTGATAACCCTTAAGTTCTTGTCATTTCCTTCTTTTGAACAGACCAGCTTCATAATTAATTTGCTGACATTGGCATCTCACGGAAATATTATGAAGAATAATTCATTTGATTCAGCTCCCAATGCTTAAAAAATATTGTTCTTGAAATACTCATCTGATTTTCAGCCGTCTTGAAGATGTAGATCATGCCAATTTATGATTACCAAAATTTCCGGGTTATAAGCAGATGACGCTGAGTCATAATTGTTGCCGACGCTGGGTCATAATTATTGGTGACGCCGGGTCATGATTGTTGCAAACACTGGGTCAATCTGGTTTGCTCAAAACTGAGAATTTAAAGATTTTTCTTCCTTATATCCATATTACATGTAGCCCCCAAGTCTTGAGCAGAACAAAGTGATGACTTAAGATTTGCTTCAATATAAATACTGCCATTTTGAAGAAATCCAGGTTGTTCATCTCCGTCACTAGTAAAAACTAATATTCCACATATGTAGCCCCAAGTGCCGGGTTGTCATGCTTGCAACAACCTGGGACTTGTAATTGCCTTATACTCATGAAAACTTCAACCAGTGTAGCCCCCAAGGGTCGGGTCATTATGCAATAATGAGCAGGGACTTTGTAAATATGATCATGTAAACTTGAGCATTAACATGTAGCCCCCAAGGGCCGGCTCAGTAAGATATTACTAAGTTGGGACTTTGTATATGATTCATTGATAATAACACCATATGATGTAATCTCCACCATGGGGCTTGAACCCACGTCCATAAGGTTAAGATCTTTGTACTCTACCAACTGAGTAGTGGATCTTTAAATATAATGGACTGAGGCTTGTGTACCTTGAATTTTTGACAGGAGAAATTCGTAGCCCCCAAGGGCCGACTCATTACAATGGGATGAGTCGGGTCTTCAATAAGTTGATCAAAAAAATGACTTTACATTAGCCCCCAAGTGCCATAGTGCATGCTGGCAGTGACATGGGACTTGCATATTTATTGTAATCTCAATTTGAATAATGTAGCCCCCAAGTGCCGGGTCGTAAGCCTACAGTGACTCGGGACTATTCCCTCCATTGTAAAAATAAATCATGTCCATTAATAAAATAATAACCATTGCGCTGAAGCGACTTTGAAGACCTCCATCATAATATTGGCTATTGATAACCATAATAAAAATCCAGCCATGTTGAATCCAGCCATGCTGAAGCGACTTTAAAGATTTGAATAATATAATCTGGTTTGGAAAACCAGTTCTTGTGATATTGAATCGTACTGCCGGTTTAGGATGCCTATGCAGTAAGGGTGATAACCCAATCTTTAGAAGCCAAAACTTCCAAATGTTTATGATTCTCATATGATGGTGACTTATCATCCAAAGTCAAGTCGGGTTAATCGAAACCACATATATGCTTCAGATATGAACAAAAAGGTCTCAAGACAAAAGCAAAGATTGTTTTCAAAAAACATAAGCCAAACAGAGAAACAAATGAGGCTTCTGATTCGAATACGATCAGTAAACCGGACCCACAGGGGTTAAGCTAGGATTCTAATATGATCATGGAGCCCCCTAGTGGTTTTGGCGTTGTGCCGATCAAGAGGGTACCGACAGCTATGTTCTCTTTGGTTCGAATATGACCTATGTTTGAACAGGAAGCCCCCAAATGACCTTGAGAGTTTTTAGCCGACTCTGATTCGAATACGATCAAAGTTGGACCCAAAAGGGGTTAAGCTATGATTCGAATACGATCACGAAGCCCATTAGTGGGTTTGGCATTGCACCGATCAAAAGGGTACCGACAGCTATGTTCTCTTTGGTTTGAATATGACCTATGTTTGAACAGGAAGCCCCCAAATGACCTTGAGACTTTTTTAATGACTCTGATTCGAATACGATCAAAGTCAGACCCAAAAGGGGTTAAGCTAGATTCAAATACAATCAGCCCCCAATGGTCTTTTGAAGCAGGGTACCTATGTTTGAGTCATGCTTTGCAACAGACTCTCTTTGGTCCCTTTAATTTTTCTGAGAACTCAAACTTGTGAGTAATGAATTCGTATTGAACCAGGCATTGAGCTGGATATTGAAAGCTTCAGAGCTTTGTGGGAGACAAATTTCCCTTGAGCTGGATTGTAAACCGGAATTAATCATTTTGAGCCGGAAATTTTCTGACGGCCTTTAAATATTCTCCAACAAGGAAGTAGCCTCCAGGGCCGTGTTATTTTCCCCTCCAATGACCCGGAGTGGTTGAATTCAATGAAACCGGCCAATTCTGCCGAGTGATGTCATTGTAGCCCCTGAGTCTCCAGACGACTCGAGAAGTTGGCTTGAGATTCTCCATATATGACCGTTATATAAACCGGTATAAGTCATTCAACAACTTAGTGATATAATAGTCCCTTTTGCAGTAGACAACTTGTCCTGCATTGGAGAAATTTGCAAGCCATAGTAATTGCTCTTTTAAAGAAAGCAATACATAATATAAAAATATAGTTGATGGATTTCACGTCATATGTCAGGCCAGAAATTATTCACCACAGAGTTGATGATCACCAGGTGAAGCTGAAATCAATCACGGCCGAGTCGGCCGCAGGAGCCGACAGATGAACCGGCCGCGGCGTGGTAAGCCGGCACAAATGAGCGAGTCAATCACGGGCACAGTAGTCGCGCAAACGGGTGAGTTACCCATGTGTGTAGATGTAGTCAGGGCGGCGACTTGCTCACGTATCCATCCAGAAACACGGCACAGACAAGCACTAGTGCAAAAATAATATTGGCGCACCCCCCTTTGCGACACCCTTCTTAACAAATAATGGTCCTGCGAAAAACGAAATACCACAGACCAGAGTAATTGTTCTCAAACAATTTAATATGTGCTGATAAAATACACAGAAAGGATTGCACCTAGTTTTTGTTTGGCAAACGTGGATGTTGGTACTGCATAATGCTGGACATACTCAGATAAAAAGATAGCTGGACAGGTGCATGTTTGATGCAGCACTAAGCACCCATGTGGGTCTTCGTTTGTCCTTTCCTCAAAATGTCGAGAAAATTCCTGTGTTCTTTTTAACAGCACATGATTGATTTGCCTGTCCTCCCACCAAGCAGGTGCAACAAGGTGGAGGTGGCGGCTCACAGCAAGCGCGGGTTAGCGACACACGGCGGCGGCAGAGTTGAGGCCGCTTGGGGCATTCAGTGACCCGGAGCAAAGGTGGTCGGCGACGTCCGGCGACTCAGCAGTTGAGGCAGCCCACGGCAGTGAGACCCAACAGGGTGACAGCGACGTGACGAAGCCAGCTCAACACAGCAAGTAGGTGACTCAACATGGCCGAAGCGATGCATTTGACAATTTCTGCTGACATGATTTGATGTCCATGGGATAGATTCCATCGTATGACTTCGCTAATGCCTGGCTTTTTCCCCTTTTCTTTTGACCACTTGCGTACTATCCATCACATCTATTACCAAGACGGACCTTTTGACCACGTGAGAGCTTTCAATCTTCTTGGTAGTATATACTCTGTGTATGAATTTTGCAAATGCCGCTCCAATCTGGTCACTTCCTCATGTAGCAGTTTTGGCCAACAAAAAAATTTGGAGCTGTAGATCAATCTGACCATCACATGGCAGTGTACTAATTGAAGTAGTACAATCGCTACTATTGTCTTGTACAAACAGAGGTGTCTTTCCGTTGTTTTGGAAGCTTCATGTGAGGACAATGCAGGACCGATCCCCCTCTCATGTGCGTGTATCAAGCTTGATCCATTGGAGGAAAACAAGGAACTATGGTGACTTAACCATGGTGTAGGGTTGCTTCGCGTTGGTTTTAGTGTACCGGTGATGACTCAATGCTGATTAATTGCAGTAGTAAAATCAGACTGATCCGTTTGCTGCGTAGGAGTACTTGGTAGAAAATATCGGTGGTGCATGAGCTTATCCAATAGCCATACGGAATCGATCTGACGACCACTGTCCGGACTGATTTTTGTAGAGACCACCTAACAGTGATCGGATCCGGCTATTGAATCCGTAGGAAAACTCCTCAATGACTTCAATGGATTCATGCGGTATACTTTGTGTGCGGCGGAAACACTCCTGCCAAGTCACCGACTGCGCACCTTTGAGATAATGCAAATCCTTCCGCAATGACTCTTCTTCATCCAAAAAATTGCGAACTTCTCGATCGCTGAAAGAGATCCCTCCAAAAACTCAACACCAACATGCGTAGGCCCCACGGTGGGAGCCAACTGTCATGGATTTGTCACGGCAGATGTCCTTGTTAAAAGGCCTTAGTCGTGAGGCCAACGGATCTATGTGGTAGCTTGAGAGGAGTTGAGCGGGACGAGAGATGCGAGGTTTTACCCAGGTTCGGCCCCTCATGGTGAAGGTAAAAGCCTACATCCTGATTCATTGATATTGATGATGATGATCACGATTACAAGGTTGCTCTATCTCGGGAGCTAAAGACTTGTCTGTCTAAACCTGACTTGTCCAACTTGTGGAACTTGTGAATCTGTCCCCCTTGGGGTGCCCTGCGCCTCCTTATATATGTTGAAGGGGCGGCATACATGACTAGTCCTATTAGGATTAGGATTACTCTATTACAAGTGGAGTCCTAGTCTTGCTTCCTTTGTAAGGGAATATTCCTTATGCTTTCCTCTTAAACCGGCCCACCACAACTTGAACCGGACTCCCATGAACCGCCTTCTGGGCCACCGTGTCTTGTCGTTCCTCTTACCTGCCTGCCGGGTCACCAATGAGTCACCTGGCTCGGTCGGGTCATCAGTGAGTGGAGAGATCCGGGCGGGTCAATTAGTGAGTCCCCAAGTCACGGTGGGTCACCAGTGAGTCGCCATGTCCGGACGGGTCACCAGTGAGTCGCCATGTCTGGCCGGGTCATACATCAGGCCTGGTCATACTGTGAGGTATATCCCCGACACCGTCGATACACCCAATGAACAAGATGAACGGGAATGCGGGCCGGCTAGCCCCAGTAAACAGGCCATGCACGAAGATTCGGAGGACGATAATTACCTTCCGCTCTCCGAGGAAGAGGTGAGCCTCGGCACCGAGCGCTTCAAGCGCCAGCTAATTGCCACTGCACGGAGCCTGAAAAAGAAGCAGTAGTAGCTTCAAGCTGACCAAGATCTGCTAAATGATAAATGGACCGGTGTCCTAGCAGCCGAAGAGTACGGCCTCAAGCGCCCAACCAAAAGCTACCCAAAGCGCAAACTGCTACCTCAGTTTGACGAGGAAGCACCGAACTACATACATCCATCGTACAATGCGGCTGACCGACCACGACGTGGTCGAGACAAAATGGCCACTCACGCCGAACACCAGCCAGCCCCGCCCCAGCGCACAAGTAGAGGTAAAACAGCCCAGGGGCATATATATGACCTCCGGCAAACCCTGAACAATAAACGAGGACACACTAGATCAATCTATTGATCGCGAGGGCATGCCTCGACACGCGACGATGGGAACCTATTCGGAGGTGACAAAATTAGTCACGCATGGGCTGAAAACCGCAGACGGACTCTATCCAAGCTATGTCACGATACGGCCCGATATAGAGGCGTTGCACACCCTCATTGCTTCACTGATGAGGTCCTGGATCATGAATTCCTAGAAGGGTTCAAACATGTGAATATAGAATCATACGATGGAACCACGGACCACGCGGTGTGGATCGAAGACTTCATCCTCCACATTCATATGGCCTGCGGCGACGACCTCCATGCCATCAAATACCTCCCTTTAAAACTCAAAGGGCCAGCTCGACACTGGCTCAATAGTCTGCCTGCAAATTCTATTCGCAGCTGGGAGGACTTGGAAGAGGCTTTCCTCGATAACTTTCAAGGCACATATGTTCGACCTCCGGACGCTGATGAGTTAAGCCATATAGTTCAACAACCCGGAGAGTTTGCCAGGAAATTCTGGACTAGGTTCTTAACTAAAAAGAACCAAATCATCGATTGTTCGGATGCCGAAGCCCTAGCAGCCTTCAAACACAGCATCCGCGACGAATGGCTCGCTCGCCACCTCGGCCAAGAAAAGCCAAAATCCATGGCAGCTGTCATGGCACTCATGACACGCTTTTGTGCGGGCGAGGACAGCTGGTTGGCCCGTAGTAAAAACAATGCAAGTGACGCCGGCACCCGTGAAGCTAAAACTAGCAAAGACAAATCTCGATGCAACATATACAAGCGCCGAAACAACAGTGATAACACCGAGGACACGTCAGTCAATGCCGGATTCAGAGGCCCTAAGTCCGGTCAGCGGAAGAAGTCCTTCTGGAAGAACAATTCAGGCCCATCCAGCTTGGACCGCATACTTGATCATGCATGCCAAATTCATGGCACCCCAGAAAAGCCACCCAATCATACAAATAGAGACTGCTGGGTTTTTAAACAGGCCAGCAAATTAAACGCCTAGAATAGGGAAAAGGGATCGCAAAGCGAGGACGATGACGAAGAGCCCCAGCAACCGAACACAGGGGGACAGAAGAAGTTTCCCCCTCAGGTCAAAACGGTGAACATGATATATGCTACCCACATCCCCAAAAGGGACGCAAGCGTGTGCTCGGGGACGTCTACGCGATAGAGCCAGTCGCCCCAAAATTTAATCCATGGTCGTCATGCGACATCACTTTTGATCGTCGGTATCATCCGACCATTATCCGGCACGGTGGCTCAGCCGCACTAGTTTTAGACCCAATAATTGATGGGTTCCACCTGACTCGCGTCCTTATGGATGGAGGTACCAGCCTTAATCTGCTCTATCAGGATACAGTGCGAAAAATGGGCATTAACCCATCAAGGATCAAGCCTACAAGGACTACCTTTAAAGGAGTCATACCAGGCATAGAGGCCCGCTGTACGGGCTCAAGCACACTTGAGGTTGTCTTCAAATCTTCGGACAACTTCCGAAGCGAGGAGTTAATCTTCGATAACGTCCCATTCCGCAGCGGCTAGCACGCACTGCTCAGACGAACTGTGTTCACTCGATTCAATGCAGTACCACACTACGCTTATCTCAAGCTCAAGATGCCCGGTCCATGCGGCGTCATAACAGTCAACAGAAATACGAAATGCTCCCTCCGTACAGAATAGCACATAGCTGCCTTAGCAGTAGAAGTACAGAGCGGCCTTCTCAAGCAGAACCTTAACTCGGCTGTCGAGCCCATAGACACCGTTAAGAGGTTCCAAAGTACCCTGCAGCAGGAGAGCTCGGCTCGTCAGGAGCTTGACTAGCAATTCGGCCTCCGTCACAGTTCGGATCAAGTGGTGGCATTCGTGCCGCGCGTACATAACTATGCGCTCAAAATCCCATGGGCATCGATGGAGGCATAGCTAGCTTGTGGTCCGTAGTACGGATCAACCAACGTAGGATACACATATTCTTTCATTTTTACTTGTTTTCTTTCAGGTCTCAATCCCACAGGCACCATCTGATGGCCTGATCCTCGGTCCTCTTGAAGGATAAACACAGCAAGACGGCGAGTAACGTAGACGTATGGGAGACTTTTTAGGTGATTCCATTAATGATAACCTTACCTATTTTTCAGGACCCACATGCAGCTCTCCCTTGGTTTCGGCATGTCAAATAGCCTGTTGCTTATCGCACTAGCTGTATCAATGCGCCTTAACGTACTAATTAAATTACCATGAGAACAGTTTGCGGCTGGAGCTGTAGGACTCCAGCTTTTTTGTACCTTCTCTATTTTGTTTCTTCTTTCTCTTTTTTCAGCTCCCCTGTGGATAATCCTATCAGGTAGCACCCGTACACTTTGGTACGCTCGATGCTTGCCAGGGGCTTCATAGCACCCCACAATACGGCAACAAAAGTCCGAACACTTTTTATAAGTATAGTTCGGCACCCCGAATTTAGCATTATATGCATTGGCTCTGAATCATGTCTTTGGTCAATAGTAGGGTTGCCTGGCTCCTGTGCTTGCTACCTTACATTCCGCTACATCGGCTAAGGTAGTAAAGGGAGAACTACTGCGATTGTTCCTTGGTTTATCTAAAGGATCACCTCAGTAGAGAAAGCCGAAAACTGACTGTCATGATGCGGCGAGAGCCGGTCAGCTGTTCGGAGGTTGCAAATTGTTAGAGATTTCTTTTGCATTACGTGAAGGATTGGTACTTCCCGATCAGATGCTTATAGCACTCTAGTTCGAATACTAGGGGTTGCGCCCATGTTTTTATTGCCGCACTCCTATGGCTAAGTGAGGGCGTTACAGCCGCATAGTCTGGTTGCCTGGTTCGTTGCGCTAAACAACTCCTTTAAGGACCATCCAATTGGATCAAGATTGTTTAGATTCCATCCCGAACACCCCTGTACTACATACGTGGGGGCTGAAGCCGACGACTAGTTAACACGGTCGCACAAGAAGTAAAAATTTAAAAACATAACAAGCATTATATTGCATAAGCATTTTGTTTCATCATACAAGGCAGAGTGAGATCGAAATACATTCATTGAAAGATGGTGTCCTTCCCACAAAAATCCGCAACAATGCGGGACCCCTCTAAGACATCACCGAAGTATCGCTCAGGTGTGCGGTACTGCTTGCCCTCCGGCGGCCCTCCGGTCGCCAGCTTGATAGAGTCCAGCTTCGCCCACCAGACCTTGCAATAAGAGAAGGCGAGACGCATGCCCTCGATGTAGACGGACCGCTTGATGACATCCAGCCGAGGACAGGCATCTACCGGCTTCTTCACGAGGCCGAAGTAGCTGTTGGGAATAGCATTGGCTGACCACAGCCGGACTATTATATCCTTCATGGCCAGTTCGGCCACCCTATGCAGCTCGACCAGCTGTTTCAGCTAATCACTGAAGGGCACCAGATGTTCTGGCATGCAATATTGCGACCGGAACAGCTTCTCCATGGAGTTCCCTTCTTTGGCTCGAAAGAACTCCGCAGCTTCGGTCGCACTGCACGGCAGATCAGCAAAGGCCCTTACAGAACTCCGAAGCCAGGTTAGTAAAAGAAATTTCCTCTTCGCACTCCTGCTCTGCATACTGAATGCCTTACCCGCCGTGATCTTCCTGGCCTCCTGGCTCTCATGGAGGGCGCCCTGGGCTTCAATCCGGGCCACCTCCGCACTCTTACGTGTCTCAGCAAGCTTGGCCTCTTGAGACGATGCATTGTGCTCCAAGGTCTTGCACTTTTTCACCGCGTCCTGGAGCTCCTGTTGGACTTCGTTGACCCAAGACTTGAGCCTCTTACGGGCAGCCTGCTCCTTGACAGCCCTCCCCTTGGCTTCGACCAGGGCCGCTTTAAGGGCCTCGACCTCGGTCGTCGCCTCTGCTTAAATCATGGTATTCAGATCATTGCATATCATTTTCCCCTTTTCTTTTTTCGAATCCATAGTAGGTTATTACTTACCTTGTCTTTCCTGGAGCTGCCTCTTCACCTGGCCCAGCTCCTCCTCGGCCTCCGCTAGTTTCTGCTTTAGTCCAGAGACTTCGGCAGTATGCGAGGCCATGGCCAACAGCGACGCCTGTGCACACATTTCAGACAAATTTAGTTAGTTTCCTGCAATAGGAGATTGATCCTCTGTCCGGTATTTCTTTTCGAAAACTGGACAGTGTCTCAGGGGCTACTGTCTATATTGGGATTTTCTTCTTTTTTGCACCACTTACCTCAAAATCTCTTAACAGGCTGCTGCAGGCTTCGATTTGTCCACTCTTGGTGGACTGAACCCTTTCAATTACCGTTCCCATAAGGACACGGTGCTCATTCACAACGGAAGTGCCTCGTAGCGCTTCTAGCAGATTATCCGGTGCCCCTGGTTGGACAGGGGTCACCGGGGGAATAGGCATCCTCCCTTCTTCCAAAGGAGGTCGCGTGCAGGATTCCGAAATAGCCTCGGTCCCCGGAATTGAGTTCGGATGAGGGTCGAACTGAGTTCGTCCCTCCCCACCAGTCTCCATGGGGATTGATTCCCCTTGGTGTCCGACGATGGGATTTTCACCTTCTGGTGCCTCCCGAGCCTCTCCCCCGCCTGGAACGGTCCTTCGGGACATCACCTCTGCATCATCCTTGGCTTTGGGGGAGTGAGCAGCTGGGGGCGAATCGCTGGCCATCCCCTTGGAATCCAGCGACCCTCCTGACGAGGATCGCGGGGAGCTGTTGTGGGCCGGACTACAATAAAACGTGACCAATCATTTAATTGCAGCAAAGATGAGAAACTTTAGGGTGGATACAAGTCTTAGTACTAACGATGCGGCCCGAGGCTTAGCGCGGGGTCATTTCTCCGGACTATTGTCGACGTCCCAGGCAGAGTTATCAGTGAGGGAGCCCTTCCCCTTCTTCAGCGCCTCCGCCTCCAGAGTAGTGGAGGTTGCCCTCTTCTTCCTCCCCTCATTAGGAGGAGAGTCGTTTTTCTCCTCCTCCTCATCGTCGTCGTCTTTGGCGGCAGGGGAACGGCTCTTGTCTTTGGACGTCACGTCCGAAGTTCCCATGCGGCGGGGGCCACTCCGGACCCCCTTGGCTTTTCCTGTGGCCTTCTTCTTTGGTGCCTTATAAGGCACCGACTCCAGCGTCTCCCCTAAGCGTGGGATGACTGGTTCTTCAGGCACGGGAGCCGGACACCGGTTCTGCTTTGCCTTCTTCAACCAGTACTGAAAAAGCAATGATAATAAAAGCTTAGATATCACTGTCAGTGTCAAAACCGGCGGATCTCGGGTAGGGGGTCCCAAACTGTGCGTCCAGGCAGACGGTAATAGGAGGTAGGGGACACGATGTTTTACCCAGGTTCGGGCCCTCTCGATGGAGGTAAAACCCTACGTCCTACTTGATTAATATTGATGATATGGGTAGTACAAGAGTAGATCAACCACGAGATCAGAGAGGCAAAACTTTAGAAACTAGCCTATGGTATGATTGTTGTTCGTCCTATGGACTAAAAATCTCCGGTTTATATAGACACCGGAGAGGGCTAGGGTTACACAGAGTCGGTTACAATGGTAGGAGATCTACATATCCGTATCACCAAGCTTGCCTTCCACGCCAAGGAAAGTTCCTTCTGGACATGGGATGAAGTCTTCAATCTTGTATCTTCATAGTCCAGGAGTCCGGCCCAAGGTATAGTCCGGCCATCCGGACACCCCCTAACCCAGGACTCCCTCAGCAGCCCCTGAACCAGGCTTCAATGATGATGAGTCCGGCGCGCAGATTGTCTTCGGCATTGCAAGGCGGGTTCCTCCACCAAGTATTTCATAGAAGATTTTGAACACAAAGGTAGTGTCCGGCTTTGCAAAATAAGTTTCCACATATTGCCATAGAGAGAATAATATTTACACAAATCTAATCTGCTGACGTATTCCGTAGCGTGACATCACACCACGGCTAAGTCTTTATTCGAATCGTTTTACTGTCCCACCTTAGCACGTTTAGCGAGGCGGTTTCCTTGGCACGTATTGTTAAAGCAGAGATCGTGTCCCCTTATTCCGGGATTCTCATCAATACGGGTGCGGGTAACCCAACCGCGCCATTGACTACGACGCTTGGGAGATAAGCGAGTTTGACCAGGCTGGTGGGGGCGCATAGTCGCGTCCGCCCATATAAGGGGATAAGGATCCACCTTTTCATCCATGCCTTCTTCCTCCTTTGCCTATCCATTTCCACGCACTCGAGCTCCAGCGCCCAAGTCCGCACACCCCACCTCAACCTTCTCCATCCATGTCCGGAGCAGGAGGCAAGTGGATGGTCTCCTCCGTCATGGAGGGACATATCAAAAGACTGAGGAAGGCCGGATACTTGTCTAACGACATTGCGCACCGGCTTCCCGATGAGGGGCAGATCATCCCCACCCCTAAGCCCCATGAGAGGGTGGTGTTCCTCCCCCATTTCCTCCGCGGACTGGGCTTCCCTCTCCACCCATTTATCCGGGGGCTCATGTTCTACTATGGCCTAGATTTCCATGATCTGGCCCTGAACTTTGTCCTCAACATCTCGGCGTTTATCGTCGTGTGCGAGGCTTTCTTCCACATCCGCCCCCATTTCGGCCTATGGCTCAAGACTTTCAATGTCAAGCCGAAGGTGGTGCGCGGCACCCAAGCGGAGTGCGGAGGCGCCATGGTGGGCAAGATGCCCAACGTCCTATGGTTCGAGGCCTCCTTTGTGGAGTCCCTAAAGTGGTGGCAATCGGGGTGGTTTTACATCACCGAGCCACGCGACCCTGAATGGGTCGCAGCCCCCGAGTTCCGATCCGGACCCCGTACGCGGCTCGTCTCCTGGAAAGAGACGGGCCTGTCATGGGGTAAAAAAGGAGAGCCGACCGGACTCCAAACATGCGTCCAAACCCTGGTGGACAGGAAGCTCAGACTTGTCAACGTAGTCTAGGTTATGCTCATCCGCCAGATCCTCCCATGTCAACAATGGGCTTTCAACCTGTGGGAGTTCGACCCGGCGCGGCACCAAACTCTGAGCAGGCTCTTCGACACGACGTATGAAGATGCCTGGAAGGTGCTTTTCAAGGGCGCCGAGGCCCCCGCATCCGCTACCGAGGATCGCGGATTCAGCACGCAGTGTCACGCTCATGCGGTAAGCTGCTTTTACCTTTTACGTGGTATTAGTTTTTCATAGTTTGACTCCATGCGGGATCTAAGCTCCCTGACCTTTGACAGGATTGGCAGGAGACGTCCGGATAGATCTACTGTCCGGCTCCTTTGCCCGAAGGCCCAGCGGACGCTCGCTTGGCGAAGGTGCTGGTTCCAGCACCCTACGTGGTGCCGGAGAAGAAGGCCAAGAAGAAGGCCACGGGGACTCGAAAGAGTGCCCGGCGCTAGGAGGTGTCGGATTCATCATCTGATGACTCCAAGGCGCACTCCTCCCATGAAGACGAGGAGGAGGAAGAAGAGACCTCTCCCCCTCCTGCGGGGGAGGGAAGAAAAGGAAGGCCGCCCCAACCGGGGAGGCCGAAGGGTCCAAGAGGGGGAAGACCCCTCCTCTGGACTACTCCACCAACGCCGATGACGGCGAAGAGGAGTGGCCGCACAGGGCCAAGCCCCTGGCGAGATCGTAAGTATCTGGATACCAGCGTGATTGATAGTATTCCCCCATTGTACAGTTTTTCCTTACGTCGAACATGATTGTGCAGTCCGCCCAAGGCCGAGCTTGACGAGTCGTCGAGCGGCTCCCTGGATTCGTCGGATGTGAATTCGCTTCCGACGGCTTCCTCCCCCCACCCTACGGACGGCGCCGAGGTGGCGTCCCAACAGGTTCCAAGCCAGGAGGTGGTGGTCCTGGAGGCGCCGCAAGGCAACCTCCCGGACTCCAGGCGTAAAGGGGATAGAACCCCCAAGGGCTCCAAGTCCGGCCTTGAGCCGGACACCGCGCCGGAACCTTCAGCGGTTCCGGACTCCGGTAGGCAGCCTCCTTCCAAGAGGAGCAAGCCTACCGAGCCGGTGACCTCCGTCCAACCGGAGGCACCGGACAGTTTGCTGGAGACGCTTAGCGGCGCCTCCATTGACAAGGAGCACCGCACTATTATGAGTGCGGTGATCCAGAAGGTTCAGTCCGCCAAGAGCGGACTGACTGAAGCCTATGCTAGCCTTCTAACAGGCTTTGAGGTAAGTAAAGAATATGTAAAAATATTGCCGCATAGACAGTAGCCCCTGATGCTCTGTTCGGCGTTCGGAAAGAAAAGCCGAATGGAGGATCTAATAACATTCGCAGGAGTCTAACATGATCAAGTCAATATGCGTATGCACGCTTTGCTGCTGGCCTCCGCCGCACTGACTGCGGAGGTGGATACACTGAAGCAGAACCTCGAGCGGTCCGAGCAAGAGCTCGGCCTAGCCAAGCAGCAGCTTGAGGAGAAGGAAGGTAAGGAATACCTTATTGAAATATGTGAAAGGTGCAATTGCAAAAAGTGACAGGATTAACGCGGCTATTGTAGGGGCCACAACTAAGGTGGCGACGCTTAAGCAAGCGTTATTCGAGGCCGAAATGAGGGCGGCCACGGAGCACACCGAGAGGGAGAAGCATGAGACGCAGGTTGGCGAGGTGTGGCAAGAGCTCCAGGCTCTCATGAAAAAACATGAGAGTTTGGAGCTTGACTCGAAGACGCGAGAGTCTGAGCTCGTGGCGGCCATTGAAGATGCCAAGTCTGCCAAGGACGAAGCCCAGAAGGCCCTCCAGGAGGTTGAGGCAATAAAAAAGATAGCGGCGGGTAAGGCATTCTTTATGCAAAGCAAGCACGTAAAAGTGAATTACTTGTCACTTACCCGAATTCAGAGCTCTCCAGGAGCATTCGCAGACTTGCCCCCTAGCGTGTCGGATGCCGCCGCCTTCTACCGAGCCGAGGAGGGAAGCTCGACGGAGAAGGTGTTCTGGTCTCAGTATGCTGAGGCCGAACACCCAGTGCCCTTAAGGGACCAGCTGAAACAGCTGGTCGAGCTCCATAAGGTGGCCGAACAGGCCATGAAGGGCCTCATAGTCTGGCTGTGGCCTAGAGAGGCCATGCCTGGGAGCTACTTTGGGCTGGTGAGGCGGCTGGTGGAGGCCTGTCCAAGGCTCGAAGTCATCAAGCGCTCTGTATTCATCGAGGGTGCCCGTAGGGCGCTTGCCCGTGCGAAGATGCACTGGGGCAAGCTAGATGCCGAGAAGCTTGTGAAGGACGGGCCACCGCCGGGCAAGGAGCATCGCAAGCCCGAGATGTATTATGAGGGTTTCTGAAGGGTGCTTGCCTTGTTGGAGATGAATGTTCCATGAATGTAATTTTTCAGTGGACTCGCCCGTTTTGTCTTGTGCGCTGAAAACTTGTTCATGTGCGCTCAGCAATGCCTTTTGAATTTAAAATATTACCTTCTGTGCGGCCGTTTATCAAATTTGAGAGATGGCGAGTCGTCGGCTTCTTCCCCCGTGGCACGAGCGCTGGGGTGTTCGGGATAAACATGAGCCCTCTTTTTCCCATTCTTGGGTCCTTCGAGGGAGGTGCTCAACACAACGAACAAGGCAATGAGACTATAATGCTTGAACACTCTCACTTAGCCATATAATTCTATAATTTTAAATTTCGGCGAAGCCCCTAGTGTTCGAAAGACCGAGTTCGGGGCGCTATCCATGCCTAGGCCGGACAAAGCCGACTCCTCGCTCTAAGCGGCATAAGTCTTTAGGGACTCAAAAACATCTCGAACAGCGACCAGCTCTCGCCTCATCATGACGGTCAGTTTTAGCTTTCTCTACTGAGGTGCTTAGCCCAGCTCAACTGGGGCACAATCGCAGTAGTTCTCCTAGTGCTACCTTAGCCGATATAACGGAACGTAAGGTACCAAAACATAGGAGCCGGGCAAACCCAACTATTGACCCAAGACATGATTCGAAGCCGATGCATGTAATGCTATAAGTTCGGGGTGCCGCACTTGTGAAAGTGTTCGGACTTCTCACACCATGTTGTGGGGTACTTAAAGCCCCTGGCGTATTGGCCGTACCAAAGTGTACGGGTGCAACATGTCATTAATGAACATATATTCATAAAGAACAGGTAATGCAATAATAGACGGAAGCTATGCATTGTTTATTTAAAAAAGCTGCGATCAAAGCAGAACGATACAAATAGTGTGATAAGCAAAAGATGGGACTATCAAATATGTCCTTTCCAGGGGCGAGCTACGGAATGTTATGCGAAACGGGTATACTGCTCGTTATAGAGACCACCTTAGAGTTCCGTAGTGCGGCGTAGCTTTCTGCTTCCTTGGTTGTATCGTTTGTGCGGAAATTGTACTGCCGGACAAGCCCTCCGAAGAATGGAGTCCTGAAAATAAGAGAAAATTAAGAAACCAGCAGCCCCTAGTGCGGTTTAAGCCGCGTATCGGGTGTGCCATGATGGTGCCCCTCCCCCTGTGCCCATGGTATTTCTAGAGCGTAGTTATGTACGCGCAACACTGGTTTCGCAAGTTCGTGAGGGCTGGGGTTGGGGCCGCATTGCTACTCTTGCTCGGAACGTGCTAGGCGGTCTTGTTGAAGGTTACTCCGGGCGCGCTTGACGGTGTCCGGACGTTTAATGGCCGGACTGGAGAATTGCCTTGAGAGGCTGCTTTGTACTTCCACTGCGATAGCCGCCGTATGCTCCTCCGTTCGGAGAGAGCGTTCGGTGTTTTCATTGACCGTGATGACTCCTCGAGGGCCTGGCATCTTGAGCTTGAGGTATGTGTAGTGCGGCACCGCATTGAATTTGGCAAATGCGGTTCGCCCGAGC
Organism: Triticum urartu; assembly: GCF_056163025.1. NCBI lineage: Eukaryota > Viridiplantae > Streptophyta > Magnoliopsida > Poales > Poaceae > Triticum > Triticum urartu. Next base: position 268,313,493 of record NC_141875.1, read on the forward strand.
AGTGCGTGATAGCCACTGCGAAACGGGACTATGTCGAAGATTAACTCCTCGCTTCGGAAATTATCCGGAGATCCGAAGACCACTTCAAGTGTAACTGAGCCTTTACAGTTGGCTTCTACAACTGGATGACGCCTTTAAAGGTCGTTCTGGTGGGTTTAATCCTCGAGGGATCGATGCCCATTTTCCGCACTGTATCCTAATAAAGCAGGTTCAGGCTGCTGCCGCTGTCCATAAGGACTCTAGTGAGGTGAAATCCGTCAAAAATTGGGTCTAGAACCAATGCGGCGAATCCGCCATGACGGATGCTAGTGGGGTGGTCCCTTTGATAAAAAATGTTCGGGCAGGAAGACCATGGGTTGAACTTTGGGGCGACTCGCTCCATCGCGTATACGTCCCTTAGCGCACGCTTCCGCTCCCTCTTGGGGACGTGGGTTGCGTATATCATGTTCACCGTCTGCACTTGTGGGGGAAAACCTTTCTGTCCACTATTGTTCGGCGGCCGGGGCTCCTCCTCGTCATCGCTATGCAGCCCCTTGTCTCTGCTTTCGGCATTTAACTTGCCTGCCTGCTTGAACACCCAACAATCCCTGTTGTTGTGATTGGCTGGTTTTTCGGAGGTGCCATGTATCTGGCATGAGCGGTCGAGTATTCGGTCCAAACTGGACGGGCCCGGAGTATTTCTTTTGAATAGCTTTTTCCGCTGACTGGGTTTAGAGCCTCTGAATCCGGCATTAACTGCCGTATCCTCAGCATTGTCGCCGTTAATGCGGCGCTTTTGCTTGTTGCGACGCGACCTGCCACTACTGTCCTTGGTATCTGAATTACCAGGGCTCTTGGTCTTGTTATTGCTGCGAGCTAGCTAGCTGTCTTCTCCAGCGCAAAAGCGGGTCATAAGTGTCGTGAGGGATGCCATAGATTTCGGCTTTTCCTGTCCTAGGTGCCGTGCAAGCCACTCATCACGGATGTTATGCTTGAAGGCTGCTAGGGCCTCTGCGTTCGGACAGTCGACGATTTGATTTTTCTTGGTTAGGAACCGTGTCCAGAATTGTCTGGCCGATTCCTCTGGCTGCTGAATTATGTGGCTTAGGTCATCGGCGTCTGGTGGGCGCACATAAGTGCCCTGGACATTATCGAGGAATGCGGCTTCCAGGTCCTCCCAACAACCAATTGATTTTGCTGGCAAGCTGTTAAGCCAATGCCGGGCTGGTCCTTTAAGCTTGAGTGGGAGGTATTTGATGGCGTGTAGGTCATCACCGCGGGCCATGTGGATATGAAGGAGATAGTCCTTGATCCATACCGCAGGATCTATTGTGCCATCGTATGATTCGATGTTCACGGGTTTGAAACCCTTGGGGATTTGATGATCCATTACTTCATCTGTGAAGCATAGTGGGTGTGCGGCGCCAATGTATTGGGCTACATCACGACGCAGCTCAAACGAGCTTTGTCTACTGTGTTCGGCCCGATCGGATTTACTGTATCCAGCGTGACGAGTACTGTCTTGTGCCGTGGGGCGCCCACGTGATCCGTAGATCGATCTTGTTTGCCTTGCCTTATCCTCCAATATATCTCGCATGTCTGGCACATTTTCCCATGCCTTGGTGGTTTTTGAGCGGCGCTGGGGTGCGGCTTGAGTGGAGGGCCGAGAGGCCTCTCTGTCGCGGCCACGGGGTGGCCGGTCGGCCGCATCATGCGTTGGTGATGTAGGTTTAAGTGCTTCCTCCTCTAATTGTGGTAGCAACCTGCGCTTTGGGTAGCTCTTGGAGGGGCGTTTGAGTTCATACTCTTCGGCCGCAAGGACTTCAGTCCATCTGTCGGCTTGCAAATTTTGATCAGCTCTAAGTTGTTGCTGTTTTTTCTTGAGGCTGCTCGCCATTGCCATAAGCCTGCGTTTGAAACTCTCTTGTTCGACGGGATCCTCCGGCACGACAAATTCGTCGTCGTCGAGGCTTGCCTCGTCTTCGGAGGGAGGCATATAATTATCGCCCTCGACCTCTCTGTCTGCCGCTCTCTCATGAGGGCTGGCTTCTCAATCCTCCTGTGCTGAATCTTGCTGGAGGTGGTTGTCTTCGGCATTGTCCGGGGTGTTATTATCCCCTGTGCCGGAATCACCGTTTTTGTTTTGGCGGGATTTAGAGCGGCGCCGCTGATGCCGGCACTTAGGATGCTTCTTGGAGGGGTCATCCTCCGCTGTTCCATCGCCGTTGCCTTCTTTTGGGGTGTCCACCATGTATATATCATACGACGAGGTGGCTTTCCAGTGCCCTACAGGCGCTGGTTCTTGATCATCTCCTGCATCGGCGTCCATACCGTCGATGTCTTCGGAGTCGAAGTCGAGCATGTCGGTTAGATCATCGACAGTGGCTATGAAGTGGGTGGTGGGTGGGCTTTTAATTTCTTCATCATCCGCATCCCAACCTTGCTGACCATAGTCCGGCCATGGCTCTCCTGATAAAGAGAGAGACTTTAGTGAATTCAGAATATCGCTAAAGGGAGAGTGCCGAAAGATGTGCGCAACGGTGAACTCCATGATCGGCGCCCAATCGGGTTCAATCGGTCGGGGCGCAGAGGGCTCGGAGTCTGGAAAGGAGTCCGGCTCCTTGGAGTCACGGGCTTCGAGAGAATAGGGATGGTGTTCGACTCGATCGCCATAGAGATTGCAGCCCCCGAGGCGGTGTCTAACCACCCATCCTCGGTTGGTGTGATCGGCTCCGAGCTAGGGGTCGGAGCGGACACAGGTGCGGCCTCCAGGGCACTGTTCGGCGGCATAGCTAAATCTTGCCCATCGTGACAGTGTGGTGCGCTCGGCTGTGGCTCGAATCCGTCGAAGATCAAGTCTCCGCGGATGTCGGCCGTGTAGTTCAAACTTCCAAATCTGACCTGATGGCCAGGGGCGTAGCTTTCGATATGCTCCAGATGACCAAGCGAATTGGCCCGCAGTGCAAAGCCGCCGAATACGAAGATCTGTCCGGGGAGAAAAGTCTCACCCTGGATCGCATCGCCGTTGATGATCGGAGAAGCCATCGGGCCTAAAAGTGATGACACAGAGGAACTCTCAATGAAAGCACCAATGTCGGTGTCAAAACCAGCGGATCTCGGGTAGGGGGTCCCAAACTGTGCGTCTAGGCAGATGGTAACAGGAGGCAAGGGACACGATGTTTTACCCAGGTTCGGGCCCTCTCGATGGAGGTAAAACCCTACGTCCTGCTTGATTAATATTGATGATATGGGTAGTACAAGAGTAGATCTACCATGAGATCAGAGAGGCTAAACCCTAGAAGCTAGCCTATGGTATGATTGTTGTTTGTCCTATGGACTAAAACTCTCCGGTTTTTATAGACACGGAGAGGGCTAGGGTTACACAGAGTCGGTTACAATGGTAGGAGATCTACATATCCATATTCCCAAGCTTGCCTTCCACACCAAGGAAAGTCCCTTCTGGACACGGGACGAAGTCTTCAATCTTGTATCTTCATAGTCCAGGAGTCCGGCCGAAGGTATAGTCCGGCCATCCGGACACCCCCTAACCCAGGACTCCCTCAATCACCCTTGAAACAAGTAAGTAGGGGATGTGTTGAAAATAACATACCTCGTTGGGGAGGTGATTTATGTCGTGGCCACGGTCCGAATCTGTGGCCGGCGGTTTCTCGTTGCCCTTGAAGAGCAACTTCCAGGCATCTTCATGAGCTATTTCAAAGAGCCTTTCCAAGGTGTGGTCCTTTTTCAGGTTGAAATCCGATAGAGGGTGGCTTCGGCTCTGGCAGGAGAGGATCCGGCGCACTGGCATCACTTGAATTATGTCGACGAGCTTGATGTCCCTATCGATCATCCTTTGAATGCGCGTTTGCAGCGCAATCAACTCGTTTGATGAACACCAGTTCGGGCTCTTCTCGACTGATAGAGGCAAAGGTGTCCCGTCTCTCAATGAGATGGTGGCTATCGTTTTGGAGGAAGTCAACTTTGACAATCCGACTACGAATGTGCGAGGACGTCGCGCCTTAGCAATCGCGAAACCAACTCCGAGAGATTATTGACAACGCCGGAGCACGATCAACCTCACCACGAAGGTCTATTTCCTGTAGGCAAACAAAGAACAAGCAAGAAACTAAGATTACAATCTGGATGTTGCGAATATAAGATGAAAGTTTTATTGATCAAGGTGGGGTTCTGTGACGCCTTTGTCTGGTCGTTGAACACAAACGAAGTACGCGAAGTTGCAGCTATATCGAACTTTAATCTAAACAAAACCCAAAGTCTAAACAACGCCCTAAGGGCTGTATATATGGAGGAAGAGGGGGGAATTTCGTGGCCCTTGGAGGAGGGGTCCGAAACCAACCCTAACTCTTGTTTCCCCACACATACAGACTCTAAAAACGGCGTATACTTAAGTATTTCGAAAATACATGGGCCTGGCCCAATAACAAGGTGATGCAACACCTAGAATAGCCTCTAGACGAAATTTATGAAGTGGCATCTTGTATATTTCGTCCAAGGCTTCATGCACTCCTTATGGTGGCCTCAAAGTCCTGAAATCATCACTTGTAACTCTGTTCTTGAGCCCCTTGCGCATGCCATCATCTCCATGCTTGAACTTGCTCCAAGGTTCATCTTTCTTGTCCAAACTAGGCCCTTCATTTGTAAGCAAAACAAATTTATCCAATTTAGGCAGCATCATATTCTCATGAACATTAGAATCGTTACCAAGAAACGAATGTACCTGATAATTCAATTGGCGTGCACAAGCTCTAGTAATTGGTCCAGTATGTATAGCAGTGGGGGTTGTGGGTGTAACAATGGTATTGTTGTCCTCATCATCCTCTGCTTCTTGAAATGAAGTCGTCCTCGACGAAAGCTCACCCTCCTCACCCAAATAAGGCTTCAAATCTGCAATGTTAAAAGTGGGACTAACCCCAAACTCTGCAGGCAGCTCCAGTTTATATGCATTATCATTTATTTTCTCTAACACCTTAAAAGGACCAGCAGCACGTGGCATTAGCTTTGATTTGCGCAAATTAGGAAATCTATCCTTACGCAAATGTAACCAAACAAGATCTCCAGGTGCAAACACAACACGTTTTCTACCCTTATCTCCGGCAACTTTATATTTAGCATTCATATGCTCAATGTTTTCCTTAGTTAACTCATGCATTTTTAAAATCAAGTCAACACGTTCTTTAGCATCAAAATTAACCTTCTCCGAAGATGGAAGAGGCAACAAATCAATAGGTGCACAAGGTAGGAAACCATACACAATTTCAAAAGGGCACATCTTAGTAGTAGAATGCAATGAATGATTATAAGCAAATTCAATATGAGGCAAGCATTCTTCCCACATTTTCTTATTATTCTTCAGAACAACCCTAAGCATATAGACAATGTTCTATTGACTACTTCAGTTTGTCCATCAGTTTGGGGGTGACAAGTAGTACTAAAAAGCAGTTTAGTCCCCAACTTAGCCCATAAACATCTCCAAAAGTGGCTAAGAAATTTAGTATCACGATCTGAAACAATAGTATTTGGCACACCATGCAAGCGAATAATTGCACGAAAGAACAAATCAGCAACATTAACAGCATCATCACTTTGATGAGATGGTATAAAGTGTGCCATTTTCGAGAACCTATCCACGACAACAAATATGCTATCCCTCCCCTTCTTTGTTCGAGGTAAAACTAGAACAAAGTCCATAGATATATCCTCCCAAGGAACACTAGGTACATGCAAAGGCATATATAAACCATGAGGATTGAGTCGTGACTTAGCTTTTTGACATGTAGTGCAGCGAGCAACAAAACGCTCAACATCTCGTCTCTTCTTTTGCCGAAATAAATGTGTAGAAACTATATCCTCCGTCTTCTTGACGCCAAAGTGTCCCATTAATCCTCCTCCATGCGCCTCCTGCAACAACAAAAGACGAACAGAGCAAGCTAGAATGCATAGCTTGTGAGCGCGAAACACAAATCCATCATTAAGAACGAACTTGTTCCAAGTTCTCCCTTCCTTAAAATTTTGCAATACATCATTAAATTCATCATCATGCACATATTGATCTTTGATGGTCTCCAAACCAAATATTTTAAAGTCAAGTTGTGGAAGCATAGTATAACGATGACACAATGCATCAGCAATAACATTTTCTTTACCCTTCTTGTGTTTAATGGCATAAGGGAAAGTCTCAATGAATTCAACCCATTTAGCATGTCTATGGTTCAGTTTTTCTTGACTTTTAATGTCTTTCAAAGATTCATGATCAGAATGTATACCAAATTCCTTGGGACATAAATAATGTTGCCATGTTTCTAAGGTCCGAACAAGAGCATATAATTCTTTATCATAAGTAGAATAGTTCAGACTAGGCCCACTCAATTTTTCAGAAAAGTATGCAACAGGTTTGCCATCTTGTAATAACACACCTCCTAATCCAATTCCTCTAGCCTCACATTCAAGCTCAAAAGTCTTGTTAAAATCAGGAAGTTGGAGTAAAGGATCATGTGTCAACTTATCTTTCAATGTCGTGAAGGCTTTTTCCTATGCGGTACCCCAAACAAAAGGCACATCCTTCTTTGTAAGCTCGTTGAGAGGTGCAGCAATGGTGTTGAAATCTCTCACAAAACGCCTATAGAAACTAGCGAGGCTAAGGAAACTCCTCACTTGTGTGACCATTTTAGGTTGTGGCCAACTCTCAATAGCTTCAATCTTGGCTTTATCAACTTCAATTCCTTGTGGAGTAATAACATAGCCAAGAAAACATACTCGCTCGGTGCAAAAGGTGCACTTTCCAAGGTTACCAAACAAACATGCATCACGTAGAGCAATACAAACAACACGTAAATGTTCCAAATGTTCCTCCAAAGATTTGTTATAAATCAATATTTCATCAAAGTAAACTACCACAAATCGTCCAATGAAAGCACGTAAAACTTCCTTCATTAATATCATGTAAGTACTAGGTGCATTAGTTAACCCAAAAGGCATGACTAACCACTCATATAATACAAACTTAGGTTTAAATGCTGTTTTCCATTCATCTCCCAATTCCATAGGAATTTGATGGTATCCACTACGCAAATCAACTTTAGAGAATATTGTAGAGCCACTCAATTCATCAAGCATATCATCTCTATGAATAGGAAGACGATAACGAATAGTAATATTATTAATGCCTCTACAATCAACAGACATACACGACGTACCATCCTTTTTCGCCACTAAAATGATAGGAACAGCACAAGGACTAAGGGATTCGCGTATATAACCTTTGTCGAGCAGTTCTTGTACTTGACGCATAATCTCCTTCGTCTCCTCTGGATTGGTACGGTATGGTGCATAGTTGTGTAATGATGCACTGGGAATTAAGTCAATTTGATGTTCAATCCCACGAATAGGTGGTAATCCCGGTGGCACGTCTTGTGGAAAGAGGTCAGCGAACTCCTGCAAAATGTTAGTGACAACAGGAGGCAAAGAGGAAGGCACGGCCTCGAATGAAAATAATGCCTCTTTGCACACAAAATCATAGCAAACAGATTTGCTAAAATCTAGATCATCAATATCAGATTTGGTGGCAAGTAAACATGCACTTCTCAATTTAATTTCAGAAACAACACTAGATGGATTATTATTAGGCTTCATTTGTTTCTCAAATTCTTGTGCCACAATCTGATTTTCACTCTTATTTTTCTCCTGTTTAGCTTTATTAGCTCTATTAATATCATCTTTCAAAATGGAATCAGGAGTCATTGGAAGCAAAGTAATATTTTTATCCTTATGAACAAGAGTATACTGATTGTTTCTACCATGGTGTACAGAATTTTTATCAAATTGGCATGGTCTACCAAGTAATAAGGAACATGCTTGCATAGGTACCACATCACAATCAACATAATCAGCACATGTAGAGATACTAAAATGCACAGGAACAGTACGTGTTACCTTAATCTTGCCACTGTTGTTGAACCATTGGATGTAGTAAGGATGTGTATGTGGTCTTGTGGTGAGAGATAGCTTCTCCACCATCTCCATGCTAGCCAAGTTATTGCAGCTCCCTCCTTCTATGATGACGCGAACAGAACGTTCCTTCACAACTACCTTTGTATGGAACAAATTATGCCTCTGATTTTGCTCAGCTTGTGTAACCTGCACACTCAAAACACGTTAAGCAACTAAACATTCATACTTGTCAGCATCTTCAGCAACCATCTATTGCGTCTCATGATCAGAATCATCTCCACCATGTTCTTCATGTGTAATAAGAGCCAAAGTCTCCTCATCATATTCACTAGCGGACTCATACCCACCATCCTCAGTAACAATCATCACACGCTGAGATTTGCATTCTCTCGGAAAATGTCCTCTTCCATTACAACGACGACAAATAATATCACTTGTGTGCCCTGTTGATGCCATGGAAGAAGAAGAGCTCTGCGCAGGCCCAGCAGGTGTGCTCTTGGCAGATAGTGGTGGTTGTGCCTGCTTTCTTATATCATGGCTGGAGGTGGCACCTGATGGAGGGGCTGGTCAAGTCGAAGTAGATGATGCACGTGGTGTCCATGATGAAGATCGACGTGTAAAAAAGTTAGTTCGCGCCAATGCCTGTCGATCCTGCACTTCACGTTCAGCTTTACTAGCAAGATGGAATAAACGAGTGATATTAGTATACTCCTTATACTCTAGAATGGTCTGAATCTCTCTATTTAATCCACCCATAAAATGTGCAAGCATAGCTTCATTCTCCTCAATAATACCACATTTAATCATGACAGTTTGTAATTCCTGATAATATTCTTCTACATAATTTTTTTCCTTGTCTTAAACACTACAATTTTTGAAGTAATTCACATTGATAATAAGGTGGAACCCAATGAGTACGCATAGCAGCTTTCAATGCAGCCCACGTAGCTGGAATGGGATATAATCTACAATGTTCAGACCACCAAACACATGAAAAACTAGTGAAAGCACAAACAGCAGCAGGAACACGTCTCTCCTCAGGATATTGTAAACATGTAAAACGTTGTTCAGTTTCTAACTCCCAAGTAAGATATATATCAGGAACATATCTACCCTCAAATGGTGGAATATTCAATTTTAGTTTAGGAAGATGGTCATGATCTCGTACCTTAGGTGGTGTTGCAGCCCTACCGTTGCGATGATATGCATGAGGATGACGTGGTGGTGGTGCTGGTGGTTGAACGTAGTTCTGATTTTGATCAACCTCATCCTCGTAATGGTACTCCACCTCTGCAATAGCAGCAGGAGCTATAGAAGCACCAACAGTAGGTACAACAACACTAGAAGTTTGACCAGGCTCAATGGGACCGCGCTGTGCTTGTCCCACTTGATTTGGAAGATGATGTTGTTGTTGTTGTTGTTGTAGAGGTGCGACAGGTGCAGCGGGCGGTGGAAGACGCGTGAGCAATTCATTAAACTTGTTATCGAGCTTTGTTTCGAACGCCTTCTCAATGCCATCTATCTTCTCCATGGCCTCCTCAAATATATTTAGCACATTTTCCACCTATCCACTCATCATTTGCTGAAACTTATCATGTAACTCTTTGTTTGTCATGTTCTCCCAGTCAGTCTCGTTGGCTTGTGATCCTGCCATGGTTAGCAGCAATAGAAACACACAAGAATATGATCCTACAGACTACTAGGAATCTCAAATCCGTCAGTGATGATGGTGTGGTGGACAGTCACAAATCCGTCAAGCGAATCTCAAATTCTTACCAGTTCTTACAAAGCAGCAAGTGGTGATCAGCAACTGTTGTAGTCAAAACTCTCAAAGCTTGGATAGAGCGATTAGCAGGGAGAGTCAAACGCACGATGTAGATGTATGTGGAGCTGGGAAGGCTTATAATATGGTAGCAAAAAGGGTCAGCAATAATCAATTCAGAGATGCAAAGTTGTATAAATGCTCAACGACGGTACTGTGCTGGTCCTAGGCTAGACTGTGCTAGAGAAGCGAGCCTAGAACACTAACAAAATCACGGCGCTGCACTTAAACAAGGGAAAAGCACACTCTGGAACTTTTTTTCGCTCTCTTTTCTATTCGCTCCTCTTTTTTTGCGCTCCTTTTTTTGGCGAAAATCACTATAATGGTGAGTGTCTCAAAACTCTTCCCTCATCAAACTGATAGGATGGGCACGATTTTTTTTATTTTTTTTGGAAATCAGGGCAGAGAGGACGAAAAAGTGCAACAAAAAATCACTATGATGGCACGTGGCTCAAAAGACTCAGAAAAGCCTAAAAATGGGATAGGGAAAAATATTTTTGCCTGCAAAAATTTTGGCCTAAAAACTGCCCGGGGGTCTCCAGACTTATTTTTCCGAAACCTACTCAGGCAAGGAAAGACGAAACGGAAATTAGATGGATCTAGAAAACAAGCCTAATATGAAAGGAACTCAGATTGGCGGTGGATATACGGTGCTTGGATATGGCAGCGGTGGTTGTATATGGATACGGATTGGTGATGGTAAATGGATATGGATTTGTGGTGGTATATGGATACGGATTGGTGGTGGTATACGGATACGGATTGGTGATGGTATATGGAGATGGATCGGTGGCGGTAGATGGCAGGGGCGATGATGATGGTGCGGCGGCGATGTGACAACTTATGACCAGAACTCGAAACTCTAAAAGACTAGACTCTAAGACCAGCAACTAGACACGAGGATGCAACCACAAATTCAACAAAGCAAAATACTGAAAATACAATGCAAAGGCTCATACTGGTTCGAATATGATGAACTAACCCTTTTTTTGGCTTTTTCATGGACTGTAGGTATGAAGAACAGACTCGATCTAAACTACGAAAAACTGTGAAATCTCACCGAGCAACCCATAGCTCTGATACCACTTGATAGAGGCAAAGGAGTGTCGTCTTTTGATGAGATGGTGGCTATCATTTTGGAGGAAGTCGACTTTGACGATCCGACTACGAACATGTCAGGACGTCGCGCCTTAGCAATCGCTAAGCCAACTCCGAGAGGTTATTGACAACGCCGGAGCACGATCAACCTGACCACGAAGGTCTGTTTCCTACAGGCAAATGAAGAACAAGGAAGAAACTAAGATTGCAATCAGGATATTGCGAATATAAGATGAAAGCTTTATTGATCAAGGTGGGGTTCTGTGACGCCTTTGTCTGGTCGTTGAACACAAACGAAGTACGCGAAGTTGCAGCTATGGTGAACTTTAATCTAAACAAAACCCAAAGTCTAAACGACGCCCTAAGGGCTGTATATATGGAGGAAGAGGGGGGAATTTCGTGGCCCTTGGAGGAGGGGTCCGAAACCAACCCTAACTCTTGTTTCCCCACACATACGGACTCTAAAAACGGCGTATACTTAAGTATTTCGAAAATACATGGGCCTGGCCCAATAATAAGGTGATGCAGCACCTAGAATAGCCTCTGGACAAAATTTATGAAGTGGCATCTTGTATATTTCGTCCAAGGCTTCATGCACTCCTTGTGGTGGCTTCAATGTCCTGAAATCATCACTTGTAACTCCGTTCTTGAGCCCCTTGCGCATGCCATCATCTCCATGCCTGAACTTGCTCCAAGGTTCATCTTTCTTGTCCAAACTAGGCCCTTCATTTGTAAGCAAAACAAATGTATCCAATTTAGGCAGCATCATATTCTCATGAACATTAGAATTGTTACCAAGAAACGAAAGTACCTAATAATTCAATTGGCGTGCGTGAGCTCTACTAATTGGTCCAGTATGTATCGCAGCAGGGGCTTGGGGTGTAACAATGGTATTGATGTCCTCATTATCGACCCAAGAGGTAAGTCGCATAGGAGTGCCGAAGTTGAATGTGGCAGCCGCGGCCTAGGTGGCGCCACGGTGTTCGGTGATGTACAAACATTGTTTCTGCCATTCCTTCACAGACTCCACGAATGTGCCTTTTGGCCGAGAGACATTGGTTAGCTTGCTCACCATGGCGCCCCCGCACTCTGCATGCTGTCCTTCCACCACATTGGGCTTCACGTTAAAGGTTTTGAGCCATAGCCTGAACTGGGGGTGGATGCGGAGGAAGGCCTCACACACGACGATAAACGCAAAGATGTTGAGGAAGGAGTTCGGGGATAGATCGTGGAAGTTTATCCTGTAATAGAACATTATCCCGTGGAAGAAGGGGTGGAGTGGAAACGCTAGCCCGCAGTGGAAATGAGGGAGGAACACTACCCTCTCGTCGGGCTTCAGTGTGGGAATGATTTGCACTTGGGCTGGAAGACGGTGGGCGATTTCCTTCACCAGCTACCCGGCCGCCCGAAGCTCGGCGATGTCCTCCTCCTTGATGGAGAAGGCCATCCACTTGCCTTGACCTCTGGATCCGGACATGGTTGAGTGCTTTCTCGAGTGGGAAACAGATGAGAACTTAGGCGCTGGAGCTCAAGAGTGGAAAGGCAGAAGAAGAGAGAAGGTGTGGGTGAAGAAAAGGGAATCTTATCTCCTTATAAGGGCAGTGAATATTGAACGCAACCCCACTCGCCTCAAAAGCTGCCTGCTCCCGAGGGCTTTATAAACGGCATGGTTGGGTTACCCATGCTCGTATTGCTAAGAATCCCTTAATCAGGGGACACGATCTCTGCTTCGACAAGACTTGCCAATGGCAACCGTGTCTCAAAACATGGAGCAGCAGGCAAAAAAACGGTTCGAAATTATGACCAGATGGACGTGATGTCATGTTGTAAAAGTTGTCAGCGGATTGGACTTGTGTATTTATTATCTCTCTACGGTTGTGTGTGGTGTGTGTTACAGGTCCGGACATGATTAATTCATCCAAAGACTGTTCTAGAGTTCGGAAGGAGGAACCTGTCTTGCAGTGCCGAAGATTCAGGGGCTAGGTTCACGGGCTACTGAGGGAGTCCTGGACTAAGGGGTCCTCGGGCGTCCGGCATGTTAGCCATGGGCCGGACTGATGGGCTGTGAAGATACGAAGACCAAAGACTGCACCCGAGTCCGGATGGAACTCTCCTTGGTGTGGAAGGCAATCTTGACGACCGGATATGTAGATTACCTTCCTTGTAACCGACCTTGTGTAACCCTAGATCCTCCTGGTGTCTATATAAACCGGAGGACTTAGTCCGGATAGGAGACTCATTATCATAGCCATACAAGCTAGATATCTAGGGTTTAGTGATTATGATCTCAAGGTAGATCAACTCTTCTAACACTCATATTCATCAATATCAATCAAGCAGGACGTAGGGTTTTACCTCCATAGAGAGGGCCCGAACCTGGGTAAATATCGTGT